>NC_136521.1:25289908-25409908 GCF_053919585.1 Euprymna scolopes | reverse complement strand
TAGAGGCCTTAGACACTTGAGGATACTATCTAGTAGGCATTTTGTAGTGGTACGAGGTCGTAAATGGATAACATTTAATGCTACTAAGACTTAGCTTTTCCTCTTTAACAAGTAGAAAAAGCCTCTTAACCACAGATAGCCATGACTAATAACACCCTATCTGAGAGTTCTTCTTCAATTTCTTCATCTAAACATTCACAAGCAATGTGAACTGGACACTGGAAACTGCTGCAAAACAGGTGGGCTCCCTCTACCATGCTAGAAGATTACTCACATTTGAGAGTATCCTGTACCCCTACAAAGTTACCATTCACCCATGCATGGAATATTGTTGCCATATCTGGGCTCAATTATTGACTACTAGTCTTTTCCTCTTGGATATGGTCCAAAGGAGAGTTTTCAATCTAATAGGTCTTGCACTATTAACTAAGCTCCAATCCCTGTCCCATCACAGCAATGTTACGTCCCTGTGCTTGTTTTACAAGTATTTTAATGGAATGTGCTCTGATGAATTCATGGCATTTGTACCCCCTTGACGTACATGCCTCCGACAAACTTGTCTAGCAACAAAGTCTCACCCCTTCACTGTAAATGGCCCTAGATGCCAGAAAGCCTTCTACTCTAATAGTTTCTTCCTTTGCACTGCTATATTTTTGAATTCCTTCTCTGTTACTTGTTTCCCTAACTGTACTGACATGCATGAATAAACGAGAGCCTAAGGTTGTGTCATCACTCATCGGCTATTTTTTTTTTTGTAAATGGAAGAAATACCGGAAGTGATGAAAGTTGTTTTTTCCTGTAACCATTAGTACCATGTGATTTAAATTTCTTTAAAATTCATCAATACATATTAAGCTCTTATAAAATTATTGAGCACTCTATTGGATTTCTTTCCACCTAAGAAAATGACTATTTAATTCTATATTTCTGTCATTTATTTGTCTTATATTCTTTTACTGTCTTCAACAACAACAAAGGTTTTTTTTTCTTTTTCAGATGCTGAAATGCAATGTCATCATGGAAATAACGAATTTAAAATAAGACAAAAAAGAAAAGATTAAAAGAGAAAACGGAATGGTAAATATTTCAGGATTCAGGTTGTGATTTTTTGAGTCATTTTATATGAAGCATTTGTATTTGAATTCTTTTGGTTCTACATATTAGAAAATTAATTTGATAAACAATTTGAATAGAGAATTTTATTGAGTATTTTTCAAAGTGCAATTTGTTTGGTTAATTTGAATATCAATTCATCTGACGTTATGGTTTGTTCTTCCAATGAGAACATTTAAGAGTTTTTATACAAGTTTTCTTGTGACTAAGAAGTCACGACTTATGAAGGCCAAAAAACTAGAATCCATAGATTGACAGTTAATGATGATGAATACTATAAGAAGATTGAAAATTTTCACATACCATCCAATAAAAAGAACATCTGAGTCAAAAAACAGCAATTTTTGCCTTTTGCCAGAAACATAAGTCATGGAATGAAGAAACATAGTTTATGGAATGTGAGGACTAAAGGACAAAATAGCGAGAAGTGAGACTTATGATGTTGTCAAAGTAACCCCAAGGTTCATTTGCTATTTTTCTTTTTATTTTGGTCACCACTTATCAAAGTCAAAAGCCATTTGATTTTTAATACTTGTCGAAAGACGAGGAACATTATGAGAGTACTAACATGGATCACTAGTATGAACTATGGTTGATTACATTTGGAACAGTTCATGACAGGATTCTACCGTTTTGATCAACTGAAGAGTATATTCTGTTTTGAAAGTGCACATTTTTTTATGGAATCCATCTAATGAAAATAACAATGAAAGTTCAGTTGATGGACATTTTCATTTTCTGAGTTTTTAATTACAAATTCAAGGTTGAAGTTGAATTCGTCGAATTTTTATCAAGAAAATTCAGAAGATATTTTATGAGAATGAAATTGACGAAGGTAAACATTTTGACCAATCAAAATGTCTGATTTGTTTTCACTAACAACAAAACCATGTTAACATTGCAATCAACATGAAAGGAACTTTTAAACTGCTAATAGAAACGTGAATGAAATTACCAAAATTCTTTATCGATTCCTAATTCTGACCAAAAACGATTTTGCTAAACAAACTTTGAATCTTCATAAAAATTATTCTTTATCATTTCAAATATCTTTCCTCTTCTTTTTCATAATTTTCGAATGATGTTTTTTCCATTGTATCACATTCTCCAAATTGGAAAAGAGAAAAGCAGCAAGATCTTGATCACCAATACTCTTCAAAGTGTTGTCCTACAGTGTTGTTTTGTCTACATAGTTGCCGACAAATGATCTCAGAATATGGCTTGAATTTTTTTTTTTTTCAAGTTTATTAACAAACATTGAGTTAAAACCGTCTGTTCAAAAACATCTCATACAAATGTTTTCATTTATGCACAAAATATAAAATTGAACAATATCTTATGTAACACAAAAAAAAACCCCGTTGTCTGTCCACTTTCTAAACCTTCCTCTTTCAATACAACCCCCAAGCCAATTATGAATCATTAATCATTGACAATCATTGTTACTGTGTGTCGTTACAAATACAGTAATAGTAATCTTAATGTTGAATTAAAAACAAAATAATTTAACTTTATTAACTCAATTTCTTTAAAAGTTTTCTTTAAAAGCTAAACTTTAAAATTTGATCTTTAATTCTTGATAGTGACTTCTAATTCCATGATGAGTTCTTTAAATTTAAAGATATCTAAAATTAATTTCTATTTATTATCTCAAAAGATTAACACAAAAGAAATTGAAAAATTCAGTATTTTTATTTTCTTACAAATAATATTGGAATTAGTTTGAGTGTAAAAAATATTTAAATTTGCTTTTTCATCTAAATATTGGTTAAGAAAAAATGCATTCACTTGACATTTAGAAATGAGACAAACTGTTTCAATATTTTTACATAATAAAATATATCATAAACGTTTTCTTTAACCAAGGAATTTCCATAGATCCCATTTGTGTTATTTATTAGGGACAAATTAAATAGAATTTAAAAAAATAACTATTATTTTTCCATCTTGATTTATAAAGTTTGCTAGCAAACTCAATGACATGGCCAGGATTTAAAATTATTTTTTTAAACACAAATTCATGAAAATATTTCCTCTGCTCAAAGTACATTCATAAATAAATTGAATGTCAAAAAAGTTTTTATTATTTAAACTCATTTTACATCCTTAACTTATTTTATAATTTTTATTTTTAATGATTTATTTCTGAATTAATGTTGTATTATTTTGTTTGGGATTTTTTTTTTTAAATTTGGTTTCAAATTTTTTTGTTTATTTCTACTACAATATACGATAAGTGAAACTTAGTGTCCATGAATGATCTTGAAGGTGAAAAATGAGATATTCTCCATAAAAATTTGGGGATCTGTTAATTGCTACGATATTGATTTCAATAATAAACAAACTTTTATATATAGATATAGATCATGTCAATATCAAGACAATAAAAGTGTTTAAAGACAAAATTGGGATCATTTTGCAGTAATGTTTAATTGGAGAACTTTTTCAATATTTTTATCACAAATATCATTTTTTGTGTTTATTTTATTGTTTCAGTCATCAGAAATTTCCGGTGATTGTACTTGTCAACCATTTAATTGCCTTTGCAATAATATAAACTTTATTCCACGTCTGCCTTCAGATATTACTTCAGTTACCTTGAAATACTCTAAATGTCTTTTTCAAAAGAAATTCATGGCTAACATTTCCTCTTTGCCTTTAAAGGAATTGCATTTTGATAGAGTTAACATCATCAGTTCAGAATCTGACATTTTCAAAAACTTTCCAAACTTAACAACACTTAGTTTTCGAATTCCATACACAAACATGCAAATCTTAAACCAAGCATTTGAGAGTTTAAATTTCACAAAAATTACAAAACTCACAATTGACAATTTAAATGTGAATTCATCACTTAATGATTTTCTTCTGGCCGTAAGCGATTCAAATATTATGGAACTAGCTCTAATAAGATGTAACCTCATTACCCTTGACCTTTCACAGTTTTTTTCATCTCTAAAACATCTTCAATATTTGAATCTGTCTGAAAATTTTTTTAAACAAGTCAGCTTGTCACATTCCGAACAGTTACAAGTATTGGTGTTAAGGCATGCTAAAATAAACATTCCAAAATTTGTGGAGCCGACGAATAATATGGCTTTATTTCCATATCTAACACATCTTGAAATCTCGATTGCAGAAATGAATGAAATTAATGCTGACACTTTTAAAGGTTTACCTAATCTAGAATATTTATATTTATCTGGTATGGAAGATAGTTTTAAAATTTCTTCTCACTTTTTATTATGGATATCAAAGCTAAAATATCTTCATATCAAGGCATCTGGTTATCTCATTGTTCCTCTCACCGTGGAATATGCTGCATTCAAAAGCACACGACTGCAACACTTAACTCTTGAATATTTACGAATAAAAGTCAACCATAAAGGCAGTCTGTTTCATCAGATAAAAAATTTGTTAACTTTAGAACTAAAATTAACTCGGATATTCCTCTTGGATACAGAACTTAACAGAGAATTATTACCTTTAAAAAAATTACAAACTTTCGTTATGACCTATTCGTCTATAAAAACAATTCCAGATAGTCTTTGTCATATGTCTAATTTATCACATATAGATTTGAGTAAAAATAAGATCACTTCTTGGAACATTACAGATTGTCCAACAATGTCTCGTCTTCGGTTCTTCTCTCTTTCTCAAAATGAAATAAACATTATTCACAGAAACACTTTTGCCTCACCACTTATTACAAATGATCAACTTGTTTGGGATTTGTCCCTGAATCCATTTCTCTGTAATTGTCAGCTTTCCTGGTTTAACAACTGGTGCCATCAAAGAAAGAATCAGCTCCTGTTCTTTCCCCAAGATTACATTTGTGCAACTCCGCCTAAGTTCAAAGGTCAGTCATTAAATTCTACATTGTTTTCAAATGGAGAGTGCTCCACAGAAAGATCCTCACTCATCGCCATATTAGTTTCAATCACAGGATGTTTGCTTTTGATTAGCATCAGCATTGCAAGTTTACTCTATTACAAACGAAGGAGCATCCAGTATTTCATATATAGGATGCAATTGCGTCGTAAGCAGCAAAAGGAACATGACAATATTCACAAATATTCCTTTGATGCATTTGTCTGTTATCATAACAGTGATTTGAAATGGTTATTAGAGGAACTCCGACCCAAACTTGAAATCGAAAATAACTTTTCTTTGTGTATTCATGACAGAGACTTTATCGCAGGATGGGATATTGTCGAAAATATTGTTGAAAGTATTGAGAAAAGCCGTAAAGTCCTCCTCTTATTATCAAACCAATTTGCTTCAAGTCATTGGTGTCAATTTGAAATGACGATGGCCCATCAACGCATCATAGAGCGGGAAGAAAATCTTTTGATAGTTATTCTACTTGAAAATATTGACATTAAAATGCAATCTCGGAGGCTAACATTATTATTAAAGCAAAAAACTTATCTTGAATGGACAGACGACAAGGAAGGACAAGATTTATTTTGGTGCCGTTTGATCCACTGCCTCAAAGCTCCAAATCAGAAAGAAACTTAGACATTTCCTTTCTGTATTCTGCTTTTTAAATTTAAAAAAAAATTCATTTTGTTATTTTATGTTTTTAGAACAAAGGCTAAATTTTTGTATTTTTTCACAGACAATTTTTGAAAATCTAATTTCAGATTCAAAATGTTTTATGTTTTAATTTGAAAAGTTGTAGAAACTTTGCTATCTTTTATTCTATAATAAAGACCAATATGTATGTATATATGCCATGCTGGGTTTCTTAACTTTTCTTTAATTTTAATACGAAGATTAGAAGTTAAAAACAACTATTTAATAATTTTCATCCATGTTTTTATTTAAAAAATATTCAGGTTTATAATACTAATCAATATCAGCTAGGAAATAATTGAAATGCTATAAAAAAAAATTGAGATTCAAACTCACTATGGCCCAAAATATTCGATAGAAGGCAAACGTTATTTACAAAATCCCAAACAAATCATTTTGTGTTTTTAACCATGTTAATGAGTTTAGCATAGAGATATCTTTACAATAGTTTGTCTAAAATAAACATAAATAAATTTTTTTTTTTTTTAAGTAAAAATATATTGATGAACATTTATCAAAAATGTTTTACCCATTTTTAATGGAAAAAAGGATCTTTTCTCTTAAGAGTAAACAATATGTAGTTGTTCGGTCAGTTAAAAAAAGATGCTAAAATGTTTTATTTGTTTTGAATAATAAGTTTAAAAAAACTTCAAGAACTTCTGACATTGTTATCAATGTTAGAAGTTCTTGGCTAGACATTAGAAGGTGCTTTTATATCTGTTTAAATTAGTTTAACTGTTAGATAAACTGTTTAACATATACACAACTTTGCTTTATGTATATGGAAAAGAAAAAAACAATCTTGTCTTTGCTTTTATTTTCTTCCTTTGATTATTGGAAAATGGGGGGGGGCTAGACATAAAAATATTATGTCGGATGTTGGAAACATAAAAAAAATTCATGGTTAAAAATGAAATTGGAAGTGAAAAATCGTTGCCCACATAAAGAAATCAAAAAGAACAAAAGAAAACGTTTCAAACTGAAAAGTTTAAAACAGCAACGTATATAAAAGAGAAAGATTTGCATTCTCTCGTTGTTGAACAGACTTTTGTGTGACGAGACAGATATATATTTACAAATAAATGCACATGGCTCTTTATTATAGAATAGAGGATGAACATAGAAGAGAAAACATAAAAAATTATTTTACTAAAAGAATACCTACTAAATACCACGCAAAAACATGTCTAGAATCCTTATTCTAATTTTAATTAAAATCTATTACATTATTTCCATTTTAGTGAATTTAAAGTTTAAGTTTAAGGGGTCTTAAGAAGAAACTGAAATTCATGGAAAATTTGTGTCTAATTCAATTCAAATATTTGACTTTTTAAATGAAATGTTCTACTCATATTCTGTTCTCTAAAAATCCTTAAAAGTACTCCAAAGACATAATTTTTTTTTTTAATAAATGTTAATTGATGTTCTGTTGTTAAAATTTCACAAAAAATCAAAGGTATTTGAATTTTCGCATAAACTTGCAATGTTTAAGAAAACTGTTTGGCACAACAACTTAACAAACATAACACAAAGCAGTGAAACTTTGTTCAATCCTGTTTCACCTGTCGAATTGTCAAACACCAAAAATCAAACTGACTTATAAACAAAATCTTCTGAAGTTTTCAAGTTAAAATTATCTTTCTTTTACAATTAAAAAAAGTGTCAAAAATGGGCATATGTTTAATTTTTTTCCATTTTTATATATATATATATATATGCAATATGTTCAGTTTATAATGTAGATTTAATATAAAATTTCCTACAAAAGTTTTTTAATTTATTATTATTTTTATTACTAAAAATGTTTCACTTTTTACTCTTTTTTTTTACATTCACGGATTACAAAGCTTGTTATTGATTTTTATTATTGATTTAAAAAAATTATTTGTTTATCATTAATTATTCATTACTATGAATTTTTTTTATTGATTTATTATAACTTGTCAGATTTTTTCATTTTTAATTATTTATTTTTTCAAGCTGCACAAAAAAAATATTTTGTTTTTTTCTGTCATTTATTTATTTTTTATTTACTTCAATATGGATTGATTGTTTTTTTTTTTTTTATAATTGGTCAGTACTAGTAGAGTGACAATTTTGGGAATACCAGGTGGTGTATGCCTGCTTATCCTGGCATTGTTTCTATTTGTCTTGGAATTCTCCTTGCACTGGAATCAAGATATAGCATTTCAGGAAAAGTGTGGTTAGAATTGTGAAACTCTTGCTTCATAATAGACTTCCTGTGCAGGCTCCCTTATGAAGGTTATACAGAGATCTAATCAAGGTCATTCTGCTGCCCTATCTAGCAATATATCAGCAATTCTTATTTAAAGGAAGTGCAAACCCGTTGGGTTCGAATTGCCAGACAAGAACAGCATTAGAACACATAGGACACATTTTAAAGATTTTTTATAAAAATGTAAAAAATATTGTCTCATTGTTTGTGAAGTCACTGGAAAAATGCTTGCATCATTTTATTGCTTCAGCATGTTTGTGACTCTTGATGCAATTCTCTACCTGTATTAGAGTTGGATACGTGCTAAAATAGATTATTCACCTGGAGCACTCCTTACTTTAAAAGAGTTCAAAATCGATTTTGAAATCTAAATCTTCTTTATAATTCCTTTTTACAAAAGAGACTTGCTAGTTTCTCTACTCTATTGTTATTTGCATGGAATGTGCTGGAATGTGCTCGGCTTTGTTTCTTACTTGTAAGACATTCATAACAAAAACTTGTCTCATTACCATAGTGAAAAACGTTTTCATTTATCTTTCCATTTGCCTAGTGTCAGACAATTTCCATGGAGAGTGCTTCTTTGTAAGAGCTTCCTATTTGTGTAACACGTTACCATGGAACTGCTTCCCTGCTAATTACAACTTGATCCTCTTCAAATCCAATGTCAATAAATTCTTGTTATGAACTGTCTTATAAGCAATTAAATGCAGTTCAGCTCAATGTTAATACTCCTAATTTTTTTTTTCTCATGTTTTGGCTGGAAATCATTCTTATCTAATTACCACTTATCCTTGAGTTGCTTTTGACCTTGATAAGTGGTGACCTTAATAAACAAAACAAAGAATAACGGATATTTCATAGAAATTGAAGTATAGTGGGGGGGGGGTTCACCTCAAATACACAAACGGAATGTTCAAGAAAAATTATCGCTACAGTCCTCTGTCTCTACTCTTGTTGCCTTCTCTCCTGCCTGATCAGGAATAATCTGCCTGCACCGAGAAATGAACATCGTTTTATAGTTTCCATCTTCACGCACACACGAGATTACGCGAGAACGGATGAAATAAAAATGCTGGCCGCCATGTTTGTTCTTCCTTTTCTTGGCCTGAACTCACTCGCTGAGCACCCACGGTAAGACTTGTCTTTCTTGCTTCTAACCACATGCCTCCCTGATCTCATAGTCTCTCATCCACTGTGGCGGTCGCCTCTCTCTACTTGGCATCTGAGGTGTCTCGTCCTCCTCCTGTGGCTGCACACTCCCCTCCACTGCTTCGCCCTCCACTGGTCTGACGTCGAGAATGTGCCTCGGGACTCCTTCCACCACAATGTTGTTATTAGTGTTCCTCCCAGTCATGCGACCTCTACTCAATTGTGTGGTGCAGCGCGCCCCCGGTGGCTTCACCCATACCTCGTCCCAGAGTTTAATTGTCCCTGTGACCTCTACTTCTCGGCTTGCCGGCTCCACCCTGGGATGTCTCCAGGAATATCCAAACGTTGACAGTTGCGGGACCGTCTCTGGTACTTCTCCCAGTTTAGGCGACATGTTATACCAGAAGACGGCTTGCTCCTCTTTCCGCAACTGCCTTTATGGTGCGGTCGTTTCTCTCCACGATCCCGTTGCCACTGGGTCTGTAAGCAGCTCTGAAAAATTGTTGGATCTTCCATTTCTTCAGTACTTCTGTCACTGCTACTGACTTGAATGCAGTCCCGTTGTCGGTTAACAACTCTTCCACGGGGCCTCGCTCCAAAAACACCTCATCAAGGATTGCCGCTATTTCATTGCCTGTTCCTCCACGTAGCTTCTTCCATAGGGCAAATCGCCCAGGCCCACAGTCAATCATGGTCAGGTAAAGTCCACCCCTGTAATGGGTGACATCGCATGCCAGTCTCTCCCTCCAATTGGCCAGCTTCATGCGTGCTTGGAGCAGGATCAATCGACTGACATCTGTCGCATGTCCTGACCACTTGCCTCACTTGTTCCTTGGTGATCCTCGGGTCGACTTTTTTCACTAAGTACCATGTCCTCTCTACCTCCATATGGTGCAAATTGTGCAGTTTTCGCATGCCAACATCATCTTGATCCGATGCAGCAACAACATCTTTCTTTGGCAACAGCCAACTCTTCTTCACTCTCGTGAGAGCATCTGCTCGGTTCTTTTCAGAAGCCACAATGTCTACGCGAAGCTTCAAACAAAACTCTTGCATCAGCTCAGCCAGCACCCCAAGCCTGCGCTTCACTAACATCTCCGCAGTCCCTTTCGTTTTTATCCTTTTTTCGCTTGAAATGAGAGACTTTAGCCAAGCAAACACCGTGGCAGAGTCTGTTTTGATGCAGATGTCACATAGTCCCCATTTCAAGGCCAGATTGACTCCTTTTATTGTCGTGTCTAATTCCACCACATTGATGTGGCTGACGTCATTCTTTTTCCTCAACTAGGCTGCATCTTTTGCAACTACTCCTTCAATTTCCAAAACGACCCCTGTTGCAATGCTGCTCGTGTCGCACCACACGACTCCATCCAATGTTCGCGGTACGTTCCAGGTTCCCCGGACTGGGTCTTGCCGTTCTGCTTCTTTCAGGAGCTCTTCCATCATGACGACCATTCTTTCTCCCACCTTATCATTCCATCCTCGACCTTCGGCGTGTCTCTTTATGTAGCTGCATGCTGATCTAAGCCAGCTAGCAACGGGGTAATGTCCGATCAACTTTCCGCATATGGAAAAAAGTTCACGTCTGTTGAGCTCCTGCTTCAGTTGTGGGATCTCGTTTCCCCTGCGAAACTCTAGGCCGGCTGATGCACCTCGTTTCAGTTTTAGACCCAAAGCAGCCCCTCCGTCTAATTTTTCCGGCTCTTTGGCGACCAACCCGAACCTTTTCAAATGAGCCACTGGGTACCGAATTTAACCCGAACCCTACTCGCGTAAGGCAGTAGGTTTTGCCTTTGTACTTGACTAACTGATATTTCCAGAGCTTCTTGGCAACATGGAGTTGCAAATAGGCAGATTTTTGATCTACCAACGTAGATGCGCCATTCATCTGCCTCCATTCCCTAATGGTTTCACTGCACACATCTACGGTGTCGCCTCCCGTATGGCACTTAACATGGCCGTTCAGCTCTCGGAAATCCAGGACCGGTCTTACTTTCCCTTTAGTTGTTTGCAGAACGGCCATCAACAGCAAAATGACCGACTCCACGTCATCCGTCCAAGTCATCAGTATCCCCTCCTCAATCCATCGGTCGAGTTCTTGCTCAAACTCCTTCCTCGCCCCTCCTCTAAGCGAATTTGTGTAGCACGCCACCCTGTTTGTCAGCGATTGTGCTTGATGTTTCCATGCCCACTCCACCGTCCACCGCTCTCCATCGAATTCGGCTCGGAAGTCCTGATCTTTGATCGACAATTTTCTTTCCTCCCCGGTCTTGTTGATCCCTCCGGGAGCTTGCTCCGTCACAGCGCACTCAGCTCGTCCGAACCTCACGTTGTCACATGTGATGGTAACACCTCCAAGGCGGCATATAACATCCATTCCAATGATGGCTTGGACGCCAGGCACCAGGCGATCAGTGACAATTGCATGGACCCTCATCTGACGTTCAGCAATATCAATAGTGACGGTCTTCCTCCCTCGACACTTCACTCGCGACCCATCGAATGCTACTACTTCACCCTTCCCTTTCCATCTTCCGACCAGGGTAGTGTGCACCATGGGAGTGGTGCAGCCAGTGTCAATCAGGGCCATAACTTCCCGTCCTTCCACCACAATCTTCTGTTTGGGCATCTGCTGCGGGTGCGCCACTATTCTCGAATCGGGAGCGGCCGCTGACGCGTCGGCCTCCCCTCGCCAGTTTCCCGAACTTGTGTATTTTACTGCTAAATGGCCTCTCCAATTGCATTTGTAACACACTGTCCATTGCAAGAACTTCCTGCAGTCTCTTCTCGTGTGTGGTCCCCCGCATTCAAAGCATGCGATCCCCGGGTTTGGCAGATTCCTGCCCACATCCTGCTGTACCGTTGCTGTCGTTCCTCCAGGCTCCGTGGGCTGGGTTCTCACCAAGATTTTTGCAGTTTTAAGCAGCTCACTCACATCCAGCGTCTCCACTCCCGGGACCTGCTGCAACCTTTTCGATATCTCTTCCGGGAACCCAGTAACGAAAGTCATCTTTACTACGTGACTCGTGGCGTGTCCCCTGATGCCCGACAACTCAACCAATCTCCTTATCTCATTCGCGTAGACATCAACAGATTCACCAGTCCACCTCTTCCCTTTCAACTTATTAAAGGCCTCGAAAGGCCCCTCTGCAAAAGCTTCGATCAGTTGACCTTTGATGGCGTCCGCGTCACCCTGTTCCCGCTCGCTGAGCTCCAAATAGAGGGCCAGTGCGTCCCCTTCTAGAAACAGTGGTATTACTGTGGCCACATTATCCAGCCTCTGAATCCTTGCTACAAGGTCCACTTTTTTAAGCCACGCCACCACATCACCGTCGCCATTAAAAGGCTTAATCATGTTGCTTAAGCCTGCGTTGGCCATCGCTGAAATAGCTTGAAATATAATGGGGGTGGGGGTTCACCTCAAATACACAAACGGAATGTTCAAGAAAAATTATCGCTACAGTCCTCTGTCTCTACTCTCGTTGCCTTCTCTCCTGCCTGATCGGGAATAATCTGCCAGCACCGAGAAATGAACATCGTTTTATAGTTTCCATCTTCACGCACATACGAGATTATGCGAGAACAGACGAAATAAAAATGCTGGCCACCATGTTTGTTCTTCCTTTTCTTGGCCTGAACTCACTCGCTGAGCACCCACAGTAAGACTTGTCTTTCTTGCTTCTAACCACAGAAATTTTCTAAAAAAATGTTCTGTATGAGGCCTCATTCACATTGCTTTATTTGAATTAAAATCGTTTCTGATGTCAAAATCAAATGTTATGAAATCACAGGATATGATGATGATGATGCTGACGACAACCATGAAACTTAGTTACCTCTGACATTGGCATGACCTTAATTATAATTAAACTATTAACAGTCGTCATTTTTATAACTTTCCATAAAAACTGTTAATGTTGTTTAAATCATGTGTTTTTATCAGTGAATTAAAGAATGAAGTTACTGAAATATCTTAGCTCAATGAAATATCAAATATTACTTCCTGCAAAATGCTAATTTTCAAGATGAATTCTTATGAAACTAACAGATTTTTAAAAAAATAAAACAAATGTATTTCCTAGTCCAAAGAATTAATCAAAAACTCTGAATTCTTATTTAACGAGTACACATATATTCATAAAATCCATGTTTATTTACAAGTTTAATGATTGTTGTCACTTTTGATATACAAATATAAAAGATGCACTTTTATCAAAAACATGAAATCTTTGTTCTAATGATTTCATCTTAACGAAATACATTTCTTGTAAAATGATTGAGTAACTGTATTCACAAATTAGATAACTTTTCATGTCTGGCAAACAAGCATGTTACATGGCTAAGATTTTTGGAGGCAGTCCCCTAAATCAGACACAACCTCTCATGTGAATTAAGTTGCATAAAAAACAAATGAAAAATGAAAAATTATGAAGTGACAATGCTATAATCGCTCTTTAATAAAAAAAAAAAAATTACAAAAAATATCCGACTAATTTGCTGGACCTAAAATAGGCTGAATAGTTCAATTGTAAAATGCTGAAATATATTGATGTATAACTATGCTTGGCAGACAAATATATGTTAGAAACTAAGAAAATTCCATTCTAAATATAACTAAGTTTGTGTTTGTGCTGTTTTCCACTTTACATATGCTGTGACACACTAAAAGCACGTGAAATCTGCACATGCACCATAATTTCAAATGTCTTCACTGCCAGCAAAAATAATGTACTTGACTTATTTGCATACTCCAGAGAACTTCACCACATGTTTGAAAACAAAATTCCTATTTATAAGTGCTAGGCTAGTCTTTCAATTGTCAGAAGCAGGTTGTCAGTCTTGATCCTAATCTGATTAACCAATCTCTTTAGTGGTCATCCTCGTAATCTTTTTTTTTATTGCATTTTCACTCCAAACAAGGGACGGTGCCTGTTTGATGTAGTACTATCTGGGACCTAATTACAGGGATACTATGAAGGGATAATATGTAGGGAGTTGAGCAGCAAAATGGCATAGTTTTAAAAACAAAGCCAAACAAATCGCAAGTATAGGACAATCTGAGGCACAGATTCTTTAATGTTAAATGTAACGTGCATCCAGGAGATAAGCGCCCGCGTGTTTGCGTGTTGTGTGAGTACGTGGGAGAGACGGATGAGGGGAAAAAGACTTACCTCGAGACCAGCTCAGCGTTACCGACCAAAAATAGAAAAGAAGGACCAAGATGGCGACCGCCGTCTTTTGTAAAGTATGATGTCTCGCAAAGTCACACGAATTCTCGGAATATGCAAATTTAGCCGGCCTAGAACGACGATAAAAGCGGGTGAGGGAAAAGACGTGAGGGAGTTACGATTGAGTTGGCTGGGGAATCGTGTGGCTGTTGCTTCTTGTGCCGTGTTGAGGATATCTTGCCGTGTTAAAGAGAGAGTCGGGCGCCATCTTGAATTTTTCCTTACATTTTCTTTCTTACAAGCTATTCCGGCCATTTAGCCTCTAGGACTATGACCGAGTCGAAATTTGACTTAAAGCTCATACCCGAGTTTGACGGGTCCACGTCCATCGTCGACTGGGTTGAAAGGGTCGAGCTGACGTGCGACCTTTGTGAGGTGAAAAGGGTACACACTGTAATTCCCCTGAGATTGGCTGGGGGTGCCTTGAGTGTATATCAGCCACTCAGTGCTGCCGAAAAGGGAGATGTCACCGCAATTAAAGCTGCGCTGTACAAGGCATTTGCCATGGATCCTTGTACGGCCTATGAAAAATTTGCTTCCCAAAAACTTCTACCGGAGGAAAGCGTGGACGTTTTCTTCGCTGAGTTAAAGAAACTCGCAGTTCTGTTCGGTGGAGGGGTGTCGGAGCGGACGCTCGCGTACGCGTTTGTGGCGGGCCTTCCCACTCGGGTGAAGCAGCTACTGAGAGCCTCAACCAGTGTTTCAACAACGACCATGGAACACTTGATGGAACGTGCTCGAGCCATCATCAAAGATGAGGAGGACCTGGGGGAACCAGTTGTGATGGCGACACAGACAGGCCAGATTGGCGCTCGGGAGATTCCGAATCAGAACCCTGCAAGCAATGGGAAATGTTTTCGCTGCGGCCGACGCGGACATTTTGCAAGGAATTGCACCAACAGGGGGCGTGTGCGCTGTTTTAAGTGTGGCGGTTTGGGGCATCTAGCCCAAAACTGTGCAGGAAACGTATCAGGGGAGAGGACGTCAGCGCCGCCCTGCTCCCCGAGCAAAATTTGAACAAGGCGCAACCAGTAATAACCGTCTACGTAAACAGGATACCCTGCTCAGCACTTCTCGACTCAGGCTGTTCGCATACTATAGTGAGCACCAGGCTGTGTCCAAGTTGGACTAAGAGGAAGATCAAAGTCACCACGATAGGAGGCGAGACCCAGACATGCTGTGGAGCTGGAACTGTCAAGATCTACACGGACACCGGTGCAGCCACTAAGATCAATGTGCTCGTGACCCAAGGAAATCTCCTGGGGTTTGACCTGTTGCTCGGATACGATGTCATCAAGGCGCTGGGGGGAGTCGCAATTCATCGGGATGGAAAGGTGCGATTCTTAGAGGCCCCAGTGTGTGCAGCGCTCCATATCGATCGGCCGGATTTTACAGTGGACTACGACTCGCGCAAGAGGGCCTGGATTGCATCTTGGAAGTGGACCGAGGGAATGGCACCGACTAAACTCAAGAATGGGGTTGCAGAGTACCCTATACCCAGTGAGGCCCGAGCAGAATACGAAAGGGAACTAAAGGCGTGGATCCAAGACGGCTGGTTAATCCCCTACCCTGAGGACAAGCTTGGGCCTCCGAAGGGTCTAATACCCTTGATGGCAGTAGTCCAGCATAATAAGTCGAAAGTACGGCCCGTGCTGGACTATAGGGAGCTTAACAAGCATATTGAAGCCTACACTGCCGATGCTGACGTATGCGCCAGTAAGTTGAGGGAATGGCGTCAGAAAGGCACTAATGTCTCAATATTGGATTTACGAAAAGCCTATTTACAGGTGCGAGTTGATGAGACGTTGTGGCCGTTCCAGACAGTTTGGTTCCAGGGGCAGAGGTACTGCCTTACACGCCTTGGCTTCGGCCTAAATGTGGCACCACAGATCATGAAGACTATTGTCAACACAGTATTGTCCCAAGAAAAGCCCATGAGGGACTCAACGTCAGCTTACATTGATGACGTATACGTCAATGAAGATGTACAGTCTGCGTCGTGTGTCAAAGAAAAGTTGGCTCAGTTTGGTCTGGAATGCAAGAATCCCGAACGTTTAAGGGAAGGAGCACGTGTATTGGGATTGGATGTTTATGAAGAGGATGGCACCCTACAATGGAGGCGTGGCAGTGAAATTCCAAGCATCCCCAACCTCGTTACAAGGCGGACCGTTTTTTCTTGGTGTGGAAAACTTGTTGGTCACTTACCGGTCTGTGGCTGGCTCCGCGCAGCTGTTGGTGTGATTAAACGCAGAGCAAATTTAACAACCACGGGTTGGGATGACATATCCGATGATGTCCTACTAACTCTGATGATTAAAGAGACACTGGAGAGAGTGAACAAGAAGGACCCTGCCTGTGGGCGGTGGTGTGTTAACGGAGACAACGTAGGTGTGTGGGTTGATGCCAGTTCTTTGGCGTTGGGAGTATCGTTGGAGCAAGGAGGAAACGTGTTCGAGGATGCGTGTTGGCTGCGGCCCGTAACAGATTCTCAGCATATCAACCTGGCAGAGCTGGACGCTGTTGTAAAGGGGGTAAATCTGGCCCTGCAGTGGCAGTCTAAGAAGTTGACCTTGTACACAGATTCTCTCTGTGTCTACCACTGGGTGTCTGATACACTTTCAGGACGGACACGAATCCGTACCAAGGCAGCAAGCGAAATGTTAATACGGAGAAGGCTAGACACGCTAAAAAACCTGGTATCTGAGTATGGGCTATCACTGAGCGTCACTCTGGTGCCATCACATTGTAATCGTGCTGACCAACTGACCCGTGTACCTCACAAATGGTATGAAGCCGCGAAGATGGGAATGGAGATTACTGCTCGATCTTGTGCAGTTGCAATCGACCCATGTCAAATACAAAAAATTCATGCACAGAGCGGACATCCGGGTATCAAGAGGACCCTTTATTTTGTGAGGCGTGCATACCCAGCAGTGACCAAGATGGATGTCAGACAGATCGTCAGAAATTGTGAGGCTTGCCAGTCTATTGATCCTGCACCAGAGCGATGGCAGAAGGGTCGCTTGGAAGTTGAGAGTGTGTGGCAGCGGCTGGCCATGGATATTACCCATTACAGTGGCAAGCCCTTTCTAACTCTCATTGATTGCGGGCCTACGAGATTTGCGGTGTGGCGGCAGATGACCAGACAGGATTCAGCAAATGTTGTTCGCCACCTATCATCCATTTTTTTTGAGCGAGGTGCGCCGGAAGAGCTCCTGACTGACAATGATGCAGCGTTTTGTAGCCAGCAAGTCCGGCAGTTGTTAGATGAGTGGGGCGTCCGTCTACGGTTGCGATGTGCGCATGTGCCATCAGGAAATGGCATTGCTGAAAGAAGCCATCGCAGCATCAAGAGAATTGCTGCCAGGAAGCGATGTACTATTGCGGAAGCAACATATTGGTACAACATTACGCCAAAGGACGGGATGTCCCCTTCAACCGCACCTGCGAATGCTATTTACACGTACCGAGTCGGAGTGAAGGGAATCAACACTACGCAGCCAACCGACAAGGGAACATATAACAGATATGAAGTGGGAGATCCAGTGTGGGTGCGGCCTCCAGGAAATCGGTGCACCGACAAGTTTAAGCGAGGACACATATCTGGAGTGATTAGCCAGCAGTCTGTTTTGGTCGATGGAACCCCACGACATGTGCGAGATCTTCGCCCAGCTACCGAGGTGCGTCATACAACTACAGAAGAAAGCAGTGAAGCGTCTAGCGATGAGCTGCCGATGCACGGATTCAGTGAGCCCCTTCCAGAGACTGATAGCGATACTTCATCTGATGAGGCGGAACCAGATCCAGAGCCCGAATCTGAAACAGTGAATGTACCTCTTCGCAGAAGCACACGCACTAAAAGGCCACCCCCCCCCAGTGCTCTCTATGTGATCATCAGATCAGGGGGGGAGTGTAACGTGCATCCAGGAGATAAGCGCCCGCGTGTTTGCGTGTTGTGTGGGTACGTGGGAGAGACGGATGAGGGGAAAAAGACTTACCTCGAGACCAGCTCAGCGTTACCGACCAAAAATAGAAAAGAAGGACCAAGATGGCGACCGCCGTCTTTTGTAAAGTATGATGTCTCGCAAAGTCACACGAATTCTCGGAATATGCAAATTTAGCCGGCCTAGAACGACGATAAAAGCGGGTGAGGGAAAAGACGTGAGGGAGTTACGATTGAGTTGGCTGGGGAATCGTGTGGCTGTTGCTTCTTGTGCCGTGTTGAGGATATCTTGCCGTGTTAAAGAGAGAGTCGGGCGCCATCTTGAATTTTTCCTTACATTTTCTTTCTTAACCCAACATGTTTGTGACCTTTCTGGTTTGGCTGCAACTGCATAATTCATATTATTTCAAAATATATATGTTAAAGATGTTTGCTCTTGTGCTAGGGCATCATTTGTGTGTGTGAATTTCTGTTGTATTGTTCTTGGGTCATTTATCATTCAATTCATTTATTTCCTTTCCTGCATGAAAGATATGGAATCAAAATTCTTGTTTGTGCTCTTAAAAAAACATCACAGCATACAGTATAAATTATTGCGACAATAACAAAAGAATTGAATTTCTATTGTGTGCATAGCAGGAGACTTTGATGGTATAGCTACATTGAAAGAAAAGTTGATCTAGAACAGTTGAAGTAACAGGATCAGTTCACAGGAAAAGGTCAAAGAAAACATAAAAAGTGATAAAGGGAGAGAAAAAGAGACAAAGACTTAACTAAAGATAGGCTACTTTGGAAGTTACTTTTTTAAAGCCGTTCAACACATGCCAGCATATAAAGACTGGTGTTAAATTGATGCTGCTAAAGCAACACACAAAATTAACGAGCAAGTGTATGTCTAGCATTTTACTAGCAAACAATTAAATAAAATAAATAAGATAGCATCTTTGATTTTCCCTATGCTGTGATCATGTTGTTGGTACGGGTTTAGGTTCTTCCAAGTCCCAAAACTACCGACCAGCTTTAATAATTACTAAACGTACAACAAGTATAAACGACAAGAATTTATTAACAAACATGAAAACATGACAACACTGCAATTCAGAACATTAAGGTAAAAAGATTACTCACTTCAATAGTGGGGTTTACGGGAGGAGTGAGGACTGTATTCTAGAGTTGTACTCTGCCTGTCCAACATTGTCTTTTAGGAGAAGAACTTTTTGCGTCCGTGCCTCATGTGTACAGACTCTCCTTTTCTTTTCTCAAGGGTCCTCACTCCTTACCCTACACCGGTAATCTGGTGCTCTTATTTATTCCCCTACAGTACTCACCCCCAAAATACGGAGTACCTGAAATAAATGGGCAACATTTTTAATTTTATTTAAACTGTCACAAAATTTTTTAAATGTGCTGGCAATCTGACATGTCTACCTGACCGTGTCTTTTTCTTTTCTACTTTCTGAAGCGTCATATCTACCGGCATGGCGTTTGGGGGTGATACTTTCAGATATGTCTCTTCCAGTGCTGCGGGTTTTAACCTATCTACCGAAATGTTTTGTTCCTCATTCTTGATAAGCACCTTGAAAAACTTATTTTGTCTCTCCACAACCTTAAAGGGGCCACGACATGGCGGTTGCAAGGAATGCCTCCTTTCCGTATCACGGATAAAGACGTGCGTGCAAGTCTCTAAACCCTTAGGTACATATGGGACCATGTTCCTATTCAAGCCTGAGGGAGAATATGCCATCTTGGCCATTTTTGTTGTTAGCCGGTCGACAAACGCTGTCATGTCCATAACTTTTTTTGGTGCTTCAAAAAAATATTGTGCTGGCAACCGCAATGTGGTTCCATATAGAGCCTCCGCTGCTGAGCACTCCATATCTCTTTTCACCGTTGTCCGCAGTCCCAACAATATTAGTGGCAGATGTTCTAACCACCTTGTATTATCCGTAAGCTGTGCCCGTAAGGAGGCTTTCAGACTGCGATGTAGTCGCTCGACCATGCCGTTTGCCTGGGGGTGATAAGCCGTGGTGTGTATACTCTTGGTGCCCAAAAGTTTTGCAAGTTTATGAAAAAGGTCTGACTCAAACTGTCGACCTCTGTCTGATGTAACATTTTGTGGTACACCGAATCTGGCCACCCAACCAGCAAGGAATGTCCTGGCAGTTGTGTATGCCGTCATGTCTGGCATCGGTAGAGCTTCAAACCATCGTGACAATCTGTCGATACATGTCAGCAGATAGCACTGACCTTCACATGTCGGAAATGCTCCGGTGATGTCGATATGAATGTGCTGAAATCTCTCATCTGGAACTGGAAACGTGCCTAGAGGAGCCCGCGTGTGACAACCGACCTTGGCTTTTTGACACTCCACACACGTTTTCGCCCACGCTCTTGTATCAGCTTTTATTCGCGGCCAGACATATCGGTCTGTTAGTAGCCTTACAGAGGCATTGGCCCCTGGATGCGATAGACCGTGTACTGCCTTAAATATGTCTTTGCGTAGCGATGCTGGAACGTATGGTCGCAGTTTGTTTGTGCTTGTGTCACACACAACTTTTGTGTGGCTGGTAGGGTTGGTAATTGTCACTAGGTTCAATGAAGTTGGATTATTCTGCAGGAGATTTTGTAAATGTTCATCCTTCTGTTGTTCTTTAGACAAAGTGTCGACGTCAATTGCCGGCTGCAACAGGAAGGAATTAATTCCCCGCGATAAGGTGTCTGCTGGGATGTTGTCTGCTCCCTTGATGTGCCGGATATCCGATGTCAATTGAAGGATATAATCCATCTGGCTAATCTCTCTGGGAGAATATTTGTCCGAGGAAGACTGTAAAGTGCCTAACAGGGGTTTGTGGTCCGTGAGGATATGGAACTGCTGACCTTCCAAGAGCTGCCGGAAATGGCGTATCGCGGAGAATGCAGCTAACAGCTCTCTGGAAAATGTACTATAGCGTTTCTCAGTCTCTGTTAATTTTTTTGAGAAAAAGGAAATGGGTTTCCAGTCCGCATCACATTTTTGTTGTAGGACCGCTCCAATTCCAATTGCGGATGCATCCACTGCTAGGCACAGCTCCTGGTTGGGTTGGATGTGAGACAATTTTGCAGTCTCCTGCAACATAGCCTTGATCTTGTTGAATGCTTCTACCGCGTGCTCTGAAAATACAATGTCGCACTTCCTCACATTTGTCAACAAACTTGTCAATGGTAAAAGTACTTGTGCACAGTGAGGTAAGAACCTTCGATAAAAGTTTATCAGCCCAAAGAATTGACGCAGCTGCCTCATTGTGGCAGGGATAGGGAAATTTTGAATGGACTTGACCATCTCTGGTGATGGGGATATTCCCCCCTCTGAAATATGGTGTCCTAAAAAAATTACTTCGGATTGACCAAAAGCACATTTTAATGGGTTTAGGACTATCCCATATTGCTTCAAACGTTCGAAGACCTGTCGCACATGACCGATGTGTTCCTTTCTAGTTTGGCTAGCAATAAGTACATCGTCAATATATGCACAGACGAATGGCAAATCTGACAACACCTGGTCTATGAACCGTTGGAATGTTTGTGCTGCATTCCGCAACCCAAAAGGAACTCGCATGAACTCGAACATCCCGAATGGGGTGATGATAGCCGTTTTAGGAATGTGTTCGGGCTCCACCGGTATTTGGTGATATGCTCGAATTAAATCCAATTTTGTAAAAAAACGGTTATTTTGAGCCACTGCTGTCACGTCCTGGACATGTGGTACTGGGTATCTATCTGGTTTAGTGACTGCATTCAGTGCTCTGTAGTCCCCACATGCCCGCCATGTGTTAACACCTTTGTTGACAAGATGAAGAGGTGAAGCCCATTCGCTCTTTGAAGGGCGAACTATGCCTAACTTCATCATTTGCTGAAATTCAGCCTTGGCCGCTGGTACCTTTTCTGGTGCTAAGCGCCTAGCTTTGCTATGAACGGGCGGACACTTTGTTTCGATATAGTGTGTGGTGGAGTGTGGCAAAACGTCCCTATAGAAAGAAGGCACTGAAATTGAAGGGTATTCCTTCAAGAGACTCAGAAAATCGTTATCCTGGTTTGCATGTGCCACTGCTGGACACAATGGAGTACCAGTCCTAACTACCCCACACGCTGTGAGATGCGTTTCTGGATCTTTCAGACACTGGCCTGTTATATCCACCACCAAACCGAACGCCTGTAAAAAATCGGTACCTAAAATAGCACTGTCTACATCCGCCACTATAAAAATGTGGGTAAATGTTCTATGCAGGCCTAAATTAAGGTCCATACACTTCTCCCCATATGTGTGTATTAACGAGCCATTCACAGCTCGTAGTGTGAATTTACAGGGAGGGGATTTCTTGTTGGCTACAGTCGCAGGAATGAGAGACACCTGTGCCCCGCTGTCCACCAAAAAGGACGTACCTGAGTTTTTGTCCACCACATACAATAGGCGGCCTGAACGAGATGCACCGACAGTTGATGCCGCATTCTTCTGTCGGTTTAAGCTTTTCCCGAACTCTTGTAACTACACGGTGGGATACAGGAATTTGCCTTCTCCCCAAATCTCTTGTGCTTCCAGCAAATGGTCCTATTCTGCTTCCGTTCTCTGCAGTGGCTGCGCGCACCCCCCCGCCTTTGCTTATTCTCGAGGGTAAGTCTCGCGATGTCCTCCGCCATTTTGTTCATGCAAGGTTCCAATCTGGTCTGTCCCTCCATTAGTTTGGAGAGTAGCTCGTCTTTCTCCGATGTCTGAACGCCAGCCACCGTTGACGACCGTGTCGACATTATATCGGCAATATGGTCGGCTATCTCAGCCACTCGTTCCACTGGCATAGATTCATCTTGTGCAGCTATTACCACCTTATACTCGGTTGGTATGCGCTTTAGGAAGATGTATTTGACAATATTATTGTCCATTGTCCCTTCAGTCAACTTCTGCAGGCGCTTTAGAAACTGTGACGGCGTGCTATCCCCCATCGTTTCCTGTTCTAATAATTGTGAGATTCGCCTGTGTGCTGAAACTGACACAGCAGTTGTCACTCTTTCTCGTAGGGTGTCATATGGTTTCTCCATGGGAGGAGATATAATTAGGTCTCTCACCTCGACGATAACATCCTGAGGTAATATAGTCGCCACATGGCAAAACTTTTCAGTCTGTCCTAATATCGTTTTCTGCCGAAAATATAAATCTAGCTGTGCGAAAAACAAAGCAGGGTCATTCCGTACATCCGTTGGAATCAGACTGAATGTGGGCGACGCCATTTCACATTTATTTATGATTTTTATTATTATTATTATTATTTATTTTTATCTTATTTATTTATTTATAGCGACAGTTAGCTAGATGACACCGTATAGTAGTAATAGTAGAGACAGAGCAAGAGGAAGACGAAATGTGACGTAGTGTTCACATCAGCCAATCACGAGACTGGCGCCGCGTGCAAATTGAAGAAGACACGGTCGGCCATATTTGTTGTGCGAGAAAAATGTGAATATCCCGATGAAAGGGTAACGATACTTGTATAAAATAAATCTCGGCACAAAAACGTAACTAGTCATTATTTTTTATTTTTAACTTACGTACGTAAATGTTTTGTTTATTTATTTTTAACTACTCTGACGCCGGGATTCATGTTATGGATTATTTTTATTTAAAAATAAACTTTAATTTTACGCATTTTCCTTTTGTTATTAAAACATGAAAAAACGTTGCTTTGCGTATTCTATGTTGCTAGTTGGGGTCACCACTGTTGGTATGGGTTTAGGTTCTTCCAAGTCCCAAAACTACCGACCAGCTTTAATAATTACTAAACGTACAACAAGTATAAACGACAAGAATTTATTAACAAACATGAAAACATGACAACACTGCAATTCAGAACATTAAGGTAAAAACATTACTCACTTCAATAGTGGGTTTACGGGAGGAGTGAGCACTGTATTCTAGAGTTGTACTCTGCCTGTCCAACATTGTCTTTTAGGAGAAGAACTTTTTGCGTCCGTGCCTCATGTGTACGGACTCTCCTCTTCTTTTCTCAAGGGTCCTCACTCCTTACCCTACACCGGTAATCCGGTGCTCTTATTTATTCCCCTACAATGTGATCTATAAAGGGCCGATAGATCTTATCTCAATCTCTTTCACTATAGGTAGATAAATCCTGTTTCAAGTTGTTTTTTTGACAAGAGAGATAATTTGCGATTACAAATGAGTTCTCTCCCTTAAACATAAAATTATTTTAGATGAATTTATCATCATTCAGGAAGAGATATAAATGGATTGTGTTATCATCTACCATGGTATCTTTGAAAACCACTTTTGTTTTTGTTTACCACCACTATTTCTTCACTATGACAATGCATTTGCTCAAACTACCCTAAACGCCCATCAGTTTCTGAGTGCAAGAATTTTTTTCCTGCAGATTGAGTTATTCATGACATCATTTGTTGGATAATTTTTCTTTTAGATTACTTAGTTATGGTTACTATGAGAGCTACTCATATCTCAAACATGATAACATTTTGCAAGTTTCTTGATAGGTCTTTACTTATCAATAAAATTCAAAATAAACCCTCCTGGGTTCGGTATGCAACTCCAAACTGAGGTTTATAATGTAGAGTCAATGTAGGAATCTTAGATTGTCCATTCTCCATGATGTAGTCTATGTGGATCGTAGGTTTCTCCATATGCATACCAACTAGGAATTGTTGCATGTTCTATGAGTGCTAAGTGTTTGATGTAGGTTACATATTCAGTAAAGGTTACCCCTTTGTTAGAAGGCTTCCCACCCATCCAGAGGTTACATATCCAGTAAAGGTTACCCCTTTGTTAGAAGGCTGCCCACCCATCCAGAGGTTACATATCGAGTAAAGGTTACCCCTTTGTTAGAAGGCTGCCCACCCATCCAGAGGTTTCTTATTCAGAATGAGGTAGCTAGTTTTTAAGGCCTGCATAATTCTTGTTCTATCACAGATTTTGGATATGGGTGGCCATTTTATTGATTGATTATACATTTCTTGTAATTTCTATTTATATAAAAACAGGTAATTTATATATTTCTCTCCTAAACTTATCAATTGATCATTATGAATTTTAGAACATAGCTGCTAGGTGTAAGGTGCCGTAATGTGGGCTATATTTTTTATAGTTTAATTTTGTTGTACGGAAGGAAAGAAATGTGGAAGCTGTTTATAAAAAATCATAAAATCATAAACCGATTTTTGGTTTTTTCCCTGTAAACTGAACCTGTTACCTCAACTGTTCTACATTTAATAATCTAAGAATTCACATCCATTCTTTCAACATAATTTCATAAATAGTAATTGTCCAAACAGCTCATTCTGGGAGCCCAAGGCCAAATTAAGTGGATTTCCCCCTTTATAAGACTGAGCTCTCCAATCCTATCGTCTTGGGCAGATCCCCTCACCATAACCCGATATAGTGCCTTACAGGACAATAGTCAAGTGTCAGAGAGGCTTTCTTTCACCCGTAGCAAGAACTTCAAGGCACGTTGACATTCGCGATAAAAGGAGCACTCGCCTTGGGGCAACCTGTGTGCCTCCCCTTCATCCTAGTGTACACTTTTCAAAGATAGGAAGGTTTTCTTAGTGTCTTCCTTCTAGAATCCACCGTTTCCCTCACAAGGTGTATACATTCAGTCTAGGTAGGTAAGACGAAGCGTCTGTCGTCGGATGTCATTACTTGGCATCCTTCAGATGAATGTAGGTAACAGCCAGGGGTTGCTTTCCTTGCCACAAGAACTCAAAAAGAGCCTGCACAAAATCAAGCCATATGGTCTCCGGGAGTGGAAGTACTGGTAGTCGGTAAAGAATGAACGGATAACTGTGTGAATTGTCCTTCCCTTAAACGTAAGATTTCTAAAAGACCACAGACGTGTTGTGGTCTTAACTGCTTTCAACGCTTCTGACCAATTTTTCTCCAACTAAAGATCTGGATCAAACCAGACACCAAGTATCTTGCATGGTCCATCTATTTAATCAAAGGGCCCCTGAAGAAGTACTTCCTTTCAGGTACCAATGCACAAGCCAACTGACTTGTTGCAGTTGATTATGGCTCCTGTCACCTGTTCATATCATCTTATTTCCATATCAACGACTCTTTTTAACCTTGCTCTAACTACAAATCCCTGGTCTTCCTTGTTATCCAAGGAGTCCAGTTCAGCCTTAACTACAGTAAAGTTACCACCTCTAGCACCCGATTTAATCAAGCTTCTAGTGTTGCTCTCATTGCCCTAGTATTAGGGTTGAGTTGTCTACTATAATCGACAACAAAGGGCCTAATCTTTTTCTTAAGAGAGCGCCACCACTTATTATCAATTATGGCCCCGTCAGTTTCTGCTGTATGGTTTGTAGAAGCTGTTCCCGAAAGTCCACTAACTCGAATAACGAGGTGTCGAACTTCCAGTATCCAGCCATTCTAGATTTAGAATTATCCCAGTTTACATGCACCTGATCTGAGTAAACTATATGAAAACTTGGAAAATCTAAAAACTCTCCTTAATCGATGTAACTCAAGAGTTGCAACGAATCGAAGCCATGTCTATTTGTCTATATTATGTCAGAGGGTTTTTCATTCCAGAATTTATCGACATGATCAAACTTTTTGCTAAAATCCCCAAATGGTTTTATCTCCCTGACTGTGTTAGGACCCCTAGAAGAATTTACTCCATGATCTAAATCAGGATCAAGGACCGCATTCCAGTCTCCCGCCAGAATAATCCATTCATAAAGGGCTTGATCTGCCAAAAAAAGTAACCTGCTCACTTAGGATGTTAGGCCCATAAACCTCAATAACTCGAAAATACACATCTTTTATGGTACTATCCAAAATGCACAGCTTTCCCTCTGGATCTGCAAATACCTGGTTGTATGACGCATTCAAAAAGCGCTTTACTAGCTAGGAAACTCTCCTTGAGTGAATATCAAAATATGTTGAATAGAGCTGAAAGTCTCTCAACAGCGTACCCTGATAATCACTTGGAATAAAGTGTGCATTCTGTATATAACATATTTCTATGCCAAGGCGTTGAAGGTCACATACAACTCAAAGTTTACGTGAGGTGTTCCTCAACTCCAGGCCACTCAAGCTAGCTAATCTCAGTGGTAACTTAAAGTTGAGTGAAACAAACATGAACAAACTCTGAACGTATATACCATACACTGGACAAAACAGGTGAGGGTAGAGCAGTAGCCCTAGATATATCTAAGGCTTTTGACAGGGTATGGCATGATAGTCTTCTCAGGAAAATAAGATCTTACAGTATCACTGGACGAATACTTAACATAATTAAATCTTTCTTAAATAAGAGAAGAATCCAGGCTGTCCTCGATAGTCTTACATCTAAACAATATGGTATAAATGTGGGAATACTTTAGGGATTTATCCTTGGACCTTTATTATTTCTAATATTCATAAATGACCTTCCCGAAAAAATTGTTCCTGAGATGCGCATATTTGCAGATGATACCACGCTCTATAACAGGCACAAGGGGAAAACAAATGAACATATACCTAAAGAAATGGCAAAAACACTAGAGGAAGACCTCCACTCTGTAGTGGAATGGGAACAAAAATGGATGGTCACATTCAATGCTGCTAAGACTAAGCTTGTTTCCTTCAATAATTACAAGAAACCTTCTCAACCACCAATAGCTATGACTAAAGATACATTACCTGAAAGGACTTCTTTTAAACTCCTCGGCCTAACGTTCACAGGGAACATGAGTTGGAACAGATACAGTGAGAGTATTGCCAAGGCTGCTTTGAAGAAGGCGGGCTCTCCCTACCAAGCTAGAAAGCTACTTATGCCTGAAAGTATCCTGTATCTCTACAAGGTCACAATCGCCCATATATGGAGTGCTGTTGTCACATCTGGACTGGTACATCTGCTACTAGTCTCTCACTCCTGGATAGGGTTCCAAAAAGAGTCGTCAACCTGATAGGTCCTAAACTGTCATCAAAGTAATGTTGCATCCTCTACCTGTTCTAAAAGTATTTTCATGGTGAATGCTTCGACAAACTACAAGCCTTTGTACCCCCTAGACGTAAATACCCCCGACAAACCCGACATGCAGCAAAATCTCACCCCTACTCAGTAGAAATCCCTAGATGTAAGAAAGCCTTCTACTCTAATAGTTTCTTCCCCAGAGCTGCTAGATTTTGGAATTCTCTTCTGGGTTCCTGTTTTCCCAAGTGTACTGACATGCAGAAGTTCAAGTGTAATGTGAATGGGCATGTCGCTGCTCAACTCTTTACATCGTATCCCTGCAACTTATGCCCCTGATAGTAGCCCCCTACATCAAAGTGGCACTGTGCCTTGTTTGGAGTGAAAATGGAATTAAAAAGAAAAAAAACATGGCCGGTTTTAAGACATTGACAGCCCAGAAAACCCTGTCTCATTTCTATTGGTAATGAGACCAGCTGGGGACAGGTCTAAATTTTATAGCTCCATAAAGGGATGGGTGCATCCTAATGGGGATTCTTCTAAGATAAAATTTGGTTGTTGAAGAATGAAAGAGGTGTTATTTTGACTGCCATATTAGTCTCCTTCATCATATTCCACAATCTGATTGCATCCTCCCTAGATCTAACAACAGTCAAAATTCTTTGTGCTTTGGGAAATTTTCCAGATTGCTGACATCTTGTTTACTAATAGTTTTAAGGGAAGTCAGATTTCTATAGTCTTTTTATGATGAGCCGTCATAGTAGTTTTTTTTTTTTTTACACAGTGATCACCACTTATCAAGGCCCGGAAGCCACTCAGGGATAAGGGTTATTGCAAGTACATTAAGTTAGTGAGGAGATTTGCTGAAGTGTTTACTTAAGGGGGCGGTTCATTAGGAATTTGTTAACATTGGACTTGAAGACATCCAAATTGTATTCCGGAGGGAAGCAGGCAGACGGAACAGAGTTCCACAGGCGTGCAGTTCTAAGAAAGAAGCTTTGTTCATGGAATCCGCGTTTTGATTTAGGCACAGATATAGAGTGGGGGAAATTTTTCACAGTGGATTCAGCGAGACGGGTGTTTCTCGTGAAAGATTGGCGAGTGGGGACCAGAGATTGGAGTTCAGACGAGCATCTGCCATGGAAATAACGATAAAACAAGGACAGGCTCGCAACGTCTCTTCTGTGGGAGAGAGGTTGCAGGGTAGAGAAAAGGGCATCCCCCACTAAGCCACGAAGTCTATTTTGTACTCTGTCAAGGCAGGATAGGCTGTTTTTAGCAGCTCCTGCCCAGATATGGCAACAGTATTCCATCCTTGGACGTACTTGGCTTTTATATAGATAGAGAATTGCATCAGTAGTGAGATATCTTCTGGAGCGGTAGAAGGATCCCACCATCTTTCCAGCGACCTTGGCAACAGACTTGATGTACGTGTTCCATTTCAGATCAGGAGTAAAGGTCAAACCCAGAAGCTTGTCAAAACACGGAGCCTCACCCAGACGAGAGCCATCCATCACAATTGATGCCAGATGGGGATCAGAGCGTTGATGATGTAAGGATAGGAGTTTGGTTTTGGATGCATTAAAGGTAACCAGCCACATCTTCCCCCACTGAACCATGCGCTCGAGATCAGAGGAGAGAGAATCAGAGAGAACTTTGTCATTTACAGCTTTTGATGTGTTGCCGTAGATGGTTGTGTCATCAGCATAGATGTCAACGAATGATTTAAGTATGTGTTTAGGGAGGTCATTGATGTAGATCAGGAAGAGAGTTGGGCCCAAGATTGACCCCTGGGGGACTCCAGCATTTATATTGCAGGCCTCCGATTTTTGTCCATCTACCACTACTCTTATGAGCCTATCGGAGAGAAATGATTTAATGATTGAGAAAACATTTCCCGTTATACCGTAGCTGGAAATCTTGTGAAGTAGACCCTTATGCCATACCTTGTCAAAGGCCTTTGATATGTCAAGAGCAATTGCCCTAGAAAGAAAGCCTTTGTCAAGAGATTCACTTATCCTGTGGGATATAACTGTCAGCACATCTGCGGTAGATCTTGCAGAGCGGAAACCATATTGTGTGTCACTAAGAAGGTTATTCCTGCTGAGGTGGTTGACTATTTCTCTATTTAATATGGATTCCAGCAACTTACTCATAACACACAGGAGACTTATAGGTCTGTATTGAGAGGGAGATGACTTATCACCTGAATTCTTAAATATAGGGCAAACTGAATTTACATATGTCCTTTCCAGTGTAGAAGACAGGAGACTTTTTTCAAGCCTCCCTCTCCAGTGAAGGGCTTCTGACGTTTTTTAGAAGGAGTTGGGGGAGGTATATGTGAGAGAGGTGATGGCATATTCATTTTCATTGGAGAGAGGGGGTATTGTAGGGAGTGGAGACGGGGGGACGGTTTCAATTTTAGGGCTTGACTTGCTATCTAGTTTTTACACACTTTTTGACATTGAATTCAGGGGGGTCAATTTATATTCTCCTTTTGGTATGGATGCAGTCACTGTAGGAGAGAGAGATTTTGGTGGGGAGTGTCTATCTTTAACTGGAGAGGAGGGTTAGGGTTGAAGTTGAAGGTACATTTTTTTTCTTATTTTTTTTTTCCTTTATTTTGTTTTCTTCATACAGTTTGTTTTTTAATTTCACTAAATCTTTACATTTTTGTCCTCCTGAGTCTTTACTGGATCTAATTCTATTTTCTTCTCTTCCGAAAGCATCTTTGCATATGATTTAGCAGAGCCAGCTTTTTTACCGCTTACTACTTTCCATTCACCTTTTTTTTTTTTTTTTTTGTGGAGACTCATACATACTCGTTCAAGTCATAGTCTCTCTTGGAGCTTTTGAAGAGGAGCTATTTGGGTTTTTCTCACTATTTGGGATTAGGTAGCCAACTTTAGGGGTTAAATTTCCAGAACACTATTCTTGGGATTGGGTGAAGCAAAATTTCTTTTGGGACACATAAATGTTAGGTGGCCCACCTCTGCACAAATCCAACAAGCTCCTTGTGACAATAACTATGCGTTTTTCTCCCCCACCCAGCTTCAATATAGTAGGGAATTTTGTTAAATGCTTCTTTGTTCAGTAATATTTCAAAACTCCATATTCCATTATAGTTATCAATGCCACCATATTTTAAAAGAAAAGCGGCGATGTACTCACCAGGTACAACACTTGGTACTTCAATGACTGATACTATTGTCTTTCTGAGTCCCATGTATTCCATTCTGAGCACAAAGTCTTTCGTGATAATTTCTTTTTTAGACAGTCCTTTGTATTCTTCTTCACTTTTCAAAAACGCATTCTACGTATTGTATCCTCAGCATTTTGTAATCCACTCTGGTCTGAATGTTGTTGTTGCTATTAATTTTGATACTTGTTCTTTAGATGATCGTATTAAATTTTTTGTTTTTCTGTAGTTCTTTTGGCAAAATCCTGTAGTCTTAGCAGTGTAATTATAATCTCCGTGTTTGTTATAAATACTGTGAATTCACATGCCTTTTGCAGAAATTCTTTGAATTTAATCTTAACGATGGTTTAATCTATTCTGACTTTTCTGTAATGATTGTCTCCATTTTCTCCCCTTCCACAAACTGAAAGCTTGCAGCTGCTATTAGGCATGATAAAAATAATCCGACCCACCAAAAAATGTTGGTCCAAAATATAAATTTAACAAGAAAAAGCAATAACAAGTAATAACAGTCCTCAAACAAGCAGTAACAAATTTAGCAAATTTAGCAAATTTAACAGATTTAGCAAATTTAACAGATTTAACAAATTTAATAGATTTAAGAGATTTAAAAAAATTAACAAATTTAGCAAATTCAACAGATTTAGCAAATTCAACAGATTTAAGAGATTTAAAAAAATTAACAAATTTAGCAAATTTAACAGATTTAAGAGATTTAAAAAAATTAACAAATTTAGCAAATTTAACAGATTTAAGAGATTTAAAAAAAATTAACAAATTTAGCAAATTTAACAGATTTAAGAGATTTAAAAAAATTAACAAATTTAGCAAATTTAACAGATTTAAGAGATTTAAAAAAATTAACAAATTTAGCAAATTTAACAGATTTAGCAAATTTAACAGATTTAACAAATTTAAGATTTAAGAGATTTAAAAAAATTAAATTTAGCAAATGTAACAAATTTAACTGATTTAGCAAATTTAATAGATTAAACAAATTTAGCAAATTAAAATTAAACAAATTAAACAAATTTAACAAATTTAGCAATATAATATAACAATAAAACTTACACTTAGTTCATCAATATTACATATCTTTAATGTTAAAGACAAAAGTTCTCATATTACGAATTGGTTATTTAATATTATAAGGGAAATAGTTTTATGCTTAATTAACGTAGCAAATAAATTATTCAGTTTTAGATAGAAATTCAGAATTCAACATGTAAATTGGTGTTTGAGCTGTTCAAATGATGTACGAACCCTAGCTGAGAATACTAAATATTTCCAGTTTTTTTTATTATTACGGACTACTAAAGTGTTAAAATTTCCAAAGAAAATAAAAAGACACATTCAATTCTTAGAATGGGCTATGCTGAGAGACTTATGAATAACTTTTTTCATTTGTAAGTTTTTAAACCGTATCTTATATTTTTTGGTATTTTGTTACTTGGATTCTTATAAATCTAATACTGAAAACAAAAATATTAACCTTTAAAATCATCATTTTAAAACTAATTACAAACAAAATTGCTTCGTGGTCAAGTAAGACATTTGCTATTATTCTTTAATCCTAAAACTAAATCTCCTTATTAGCATAATGCACAGTGGATGCATCGCCACTGAGGTGGAAAGATGTATCCACTGTGCATGTGGGTACAAAAATGGTGGCTGTGGTTAACTACAAATTTGGTCTTAGACACTCCGAATGTTATCAAAAAGAATTTGGACAACGAATTGGATTTCCCAATGATGAGACTTCATCTAGTTATGGGAGATGAAGAGGACATGGAAGTTAGTGATAGGGCTTCTAATGATTCAGTTTATGAATGAAGTAGGTTAGTGGAAAGGAAAATGCAATAATTGTTGCATAATATATTAATATTCGATTATGTGGAAGGCAGAGATAATGCTTCTGGCCCTTTGAGGCAGATGTCAAGCATGATTGTCTGAAATAATCTCGCCAAAAAGAGCTGAGCAGTAACGTGCCTCGAATGTTCTCGTTATAAACAGTTTGGAGACAAATAAGTCGTAGGGCTAAGCAAGAGATTATGCTAACTAGTTTGGTCAGGAATTTCGGAGGACAAATTTTAACCAAAAGAAAACTATTTGGGCAGGTAATACCAAGTGAGCAAGGAGAGAAATATTAATGTTATGACTGATAGGATGTGTAAGAAAAATTTGAAGGTTGTGTAGGAAAATGATAAAAGAATTCATGAAAAAAAAAAAAGAAAAAAAAGCTCACATGACCGAAAAATAACTATAAACGAATCTTACAAATCAGTATAACATTTCTGTTATGAAGAGTGCCAATAAGCAATAAACTGACTTTATTACTAAAATAAAAATACCCCATTTCAGTTTGGGGAATTTGCAGATGCAAACATCAAAGATTGTTCAATAGAACTCGGATTTGGTCTTTGTAACATAATGTAAACATTCAAAACTTTAATCTTGGTCAACAAAGCCTCTTTCGACACTGATTCAGGGAAATTTCAGAAAATACAAAAAAAAAAAAAAAACTACATGCTCACTATTTAAACAGTTAACTAAGTTTTTTCCTCTTTCAATGTATTAAAACGTTGTCTTTAAATATTTAGAAAAATATGTTGGGATTCCTCTTTTTGCAAAAGAAAAAACGAATAAATAAAACGGAAATTCTGAGAAAAAAGTAAAATCAAAACGTCAAATAAACTAAGACATTTTATTTGGATTTATTTATATTTTTTCTTTAAATGGAGTTATTTTTTTTTTTTTCAGTGCAGGTTTTAATAAATATTTTTTTGTTTAAACGCTGGAATTTTTTATTTTTTATTACCTCTGTGCCGGTTTTAATAAATATTTTTTGTTTAAATGTTCGATTTTTTTTTTTTTTTTTTTTTTTTTTAACCTCGATACTTTTTGTTTAAACGTTAGAGTCCCCCCCTCCTTTTATTACCTCGATGCAGGCTTTAATAAATATTTTTTTGTTTAAAGGTTGGATTTTTTTGATACTTCTACAGTTTATTGCTGAATATGGAAACATCATTTTTTTGAGCACCTGTCATTAGAATCAGAAGGAGAAATCAGTATTTTAAACTATGGTCGAAGTAGGAAATAAATAACAAAAATTAAACAAGATATTAATTACTTAAGACCTTAAAATTACTTAGGGAAAAAACAATGAAAAAAAGTAAATAAAGTGAAAGAGAACCTATATCCGTAATTGTTTGATTGGAAATGTTTCGATTTAATTAATGAAAACGAGAAAATTTTTCATGAAACGTATATATATTTTTATTAAAAACAGAAAATGAAAAACATTATTAAAAACAGAAATTGTAAATGACATATTGATACTTGTTTAAACTGGATGAGTGCCATTTGAAAACCAAAACATTTATTGTATAAAAATGTATCAAAATGTAGACCATAAATTCATCTTTGAGACATTATTTAAGTAATGATGAAAGTCAATCAGTTCGTAGAATACAGCAGTGTGAAATGAATAACATTTCGCCCATCATAAGGGCAATGGTGTTTGCAAATGATAACATTTCGCCCCACATTAGGGCAGTAATACGTCTCAATGAGACAAAAGGGTTTGAAGCTCCATGCCTTGGATAAAAAGGTGATTTTTCACGTTCATTCGACTTGCTGTCTGTTTGAAAACTGAGCATCACTTGAAACATAAAAATAGCGCCAAAAATACAATGCGGCAGTTAGTAACAACAATCGTGAGCAGTCAAACCGATCAATGAGGAGCTTGCTTATTTCTACAGAATTTCTCACACACTGCTAAGGAAAGGAAGAAAAAGTAATGGAAAATCATTACTTTTTTATATAAGATAACTAGTGCGGGTTCCCGACGTTGCCCGGGTTTTTGTAGGTGTGGGTTTGGGGTAAAAAAAAAAGTGGTAGTAGGTAGGCAGGCTCGAACCCGTGATGCGGAGGCGGAAAAGAAAGTAAAACAAAACCTGACATCTTACCACTACGGTATGATGTGACAGGAAGTGAAAAGCGTTCAAATTTAGTGATGTCAATCAAAAAGTTGACTTGCAGAAATGGATAGTTAAGTGAATGAGTTCATGCAGGTGCAGAACTGAATGTTTGGCTTCAGTTAAAAATCAGGCACTTAACTCTGGCTGTAGACTAGTTTCTGCTGTATCTGTTTCCCTATAATTTTGGGGAAAACCAGTCCCCCCCCTAAAAGGGGGAGCTCTGGCAGTGTCCAAAGGAATAGCAATTGTCTGATATGAAGGGTTTCCCCCACATTAATCAAAGCTAATTGCCTTTCTGGACAGGAAGGCCAGGAGGAGGTGTGTTTTTGCTTCGATTAGTTTTACTTTTATGTGAAAAAAACAAACACAGGAAACCAGGGATTTTTTTAAAAGCCAATCAAAATAAAGATAGAGACAACGTCCATTTTCGAAGCGGAGATATTCTAATCTAGGCAGTATAAGGAAACTTTCCAAAATAGTAATGTTGTCGAGAAGCCTGGCAAAAAAGCCTTTCACGGACATAGAGAAACGTGCACACCCATTTTGGCTTTTATATATATAGATGATGTAGATTAAAAAACTGTCCATTAGTAAGGGACTTAACATTGATACAAGTAATAATCAGTAATTAATTCATAACTTCAAATTTTATAACCAATAATTCTAGTTTATCTAGATGAGTTATCTATATATATAAAAGCGAAAATGTGTTTGTGTGTGCACTTCTTGTGTATGTCTGGCAAACGATATTGGAGGGGGGCGCTTGGCGTGCTCACTCATTCTTAAAACTTTTTATATACTGTCTAAATAATAAGTTACGAATGGAGGTCATGTCTATCTTTCAATTGCCCAACTTTTACACGCTATTTTCACGTTTTTTTTTTTTCAATCGCTGCGTCTTTGTTTCGCTTTTCAATCGCTGCGTCTTTGTTTCGCTTTTCAATCGCTGCGTCTTTGTTTCGCTTTTCGATCGCTGCGTCTTTGTTTCGCTTTTGGATCGCTGCATCTTTGTTTCGCTTTTGGATCGCTGCGTCTTTGTTTCGCTTTTGGATCGTTGCGTCTTTGTTTCGCTTTTCGATCGCTGCGTCTTTGTTTCGCTTTTCGATCGCTGCGTCTTTGTTTCGCTTTTCTATCGCTGCGTCTTTGTTTCGCTTTTCTATCGTTGCGTCTTTGTTTCGCTTTTCGATCGCTGCGTCTTTGTTTCGCTTTTCAATCGCTGCGTCTTTGTTTCGCTTTTCGATCGCTGCGTCTTTGTTTCGCTTTTCGATCGCTGCGTCTTTGTTTCGCTTTTCGATCGCTGCGTCTTTGTTTCGCTTTTCGATCGCTGCGTCTTTGTTTCGCTTTTCGATCGCTGCGTCTTTGTTTCGCTTTTCGATCGCTGCGTCTTTGTTTCGCTTTTCGATCGCTGCGTCTTTGTTTCGCTTTTCGATCGCTGCGTCTTTGTTTCGCTTTTCGATCGCTGCGTCTTTGTTTCGCTTTTCGATCGCTGCGTCTTTGTTTCGCTTTTCGATATAAAAGAGCGAAACTGAATCCGTATCAGCAGTTCCCCGGCACTCATGGTAGGGACGTCCAGAAAAGCAATAAAGTTTGATCAATGTGGGGGACATCAGACAATTGCTATTCATTGGGACACTCCCCTTTTTATAGGGAGCTGGTTTCCCTCTCCCAACATCTTGGGAAAACAAACAGCCAAAGTTGGGGAAAGAAAACAGAAAACCAGCCTCGCAGCGAAAGCTGATAGCGAGATATGTTGGACCTCATTATCATTAAAATCGCGCATTTAATTGTTAACTTAAATCATTATTCTGTTACTCTGCTCTGGTGGGCAAGTGGGTTACATGTCAGGATTTTTTTCCACCTTCGCTTCAAGGTTCCAGGTTCGATCCTACCTACGAAAATGTGTTTGTGTGTGTGTGCATTTTTTCTGTATGTCCGCCAAAGGCTTTTTTCGGGGTGCTTCTCGGCTTGTTTGCTCATTCTTATAACTTTTTATATGCTACACAGATCATAATATCTAACACTTACGAAACGTGGTCGTAAATATATTTTATTTCGACCACTTTTATCTTACAAAATTTGCACTGTGAATTTGTTTTTTTTCTGCTCCTGCTGTTATAGCCTAGAAAACCACCTTCATTTTTAAATACTTATTTTCGATTCCTTCTATAGTCCCTGACTTTGTGGTGCCATGGATACATCGTTTGTTTTTTTTTGGTCTTTGTTCATTACTTTCCATCTACCCCCCCCCCAACACACACACCTACAGTTTTAATATTGAAACAGGATTATTAATGCCATTTTTTTATTTTTTTTTATTTTTCAGACTTTTTAAGAAATTTTAACATCGTTCGTTTTGCTTCATGTTCGTTTTTTTTTCTTGTTTTTTTCCATCATGTTCGCATTTTCTTTTTTAGTTTTTGTTTTTATGATTTTAAGACATTTTAACATCGTTCGTTTGCATCACGTTTGTTTATTGTTTTCTTTTGTTTTGATAAGTCGATGACCCCGATAATGGAATACAAGAATTTATTTTGACATTTTGTCCGTACAACTCGGACAAACCTACTTACCTATGGTGTCCCGCTGGTCAACCCCAACGCAACTGAAATGATACCAATTATCGCATGATTCAGAATCATGCTTTACTTCTAGGAAATAAATATTTTTTAATAAATGAACTTGTTCACACTTGTCCTTCAAAACCGAAGCTGAGTGAACCTTATGGTCATTGCCGACCAATAATTTAAGTACTTTGCCCAAACCCCAGAAGGGTCGGGACTTATTTGGTGATTTGATAAGAACGATTTTGCCCCCCGACACTTTCGGGGTGGCTGTTATCTTATGTTGGTGTTTACTTCTACAGTTGACAGCAAATAGTCATTGTGCCAAATACATCTAAATTTACTAACAAATTCACCCCTCAGTTCAAGGGAACACAAGAGTGTATTTCTATTAAGAGGTTCTCGAGAAAGATCCTCAGAACTATAATTATTGATAAGCAAGCGGGGGTGATAGCCCGTTTGCAGAAAATGGTTAGGTGTCGGAATATCAAGGCTTCTATCTGAAGCTGAAATAAACGTTCATGGCGTATCATTTACAGCCTTTTGAATGTCCGAAAGGGCGATCTTAATCGAAATAACCGACTTTCCTCCCACCCAACAACTTTGACAAACACTGTTTGACAGTTTTAATCAATTTTCCCATGCTCCACCATGCCAAGCAGAGTAAAGTGGAATGGTATAATGAACAATAGTAGTTGATTTGAAATGTTCTTTAAATACAGCTGCGGAGAACGGATTTCACCACTTGTATTCCCTGGGGGATTCAAAAACCGGATAGCCTTAATTTGCTAAGGGTAGAATTTGCTTCCATATGACAACAATTCAAGTGAGATTCAATAATGACAAAGCCAAACTCTTTGCCAAGAACTTTGCAGCTAATTCTACCCTTTGCAACCAAGGCTGCCAACCCCCAATATTTTCTCCTGTATCAGAAAACACGCTATGTGATATACGTATATCTGTACGTGATGTTGCCAAGCTAATCAAAAACCTTGATTCCAGTAAAGCAACTGACCCTGACAGTATTCCAATTATAGTACTCAAAAAACTTCAACCTGAACTAGCGCCCATACTTACAAAACTGTTTAAACGTTTTCTTAAGGAGAATAGTTTCCCATCACCCTGGAAAATTTCATCAGTATGCCCTGTATTTAAGAATTCAGGTGATCGCTCATCCCCCTCTCAGTACAGGCCAATAAGTCTTCTGTGCGTCATGAGTAAGTTGCTGGAATCTGTGTTAAATACAGAAGTAATCAACCATCTCAACAAAAATAACCTTCTTAGTGACACTCAATATGGTTTCCGTTCTGCTAGATCTACAGCAGATGTGCTTACAGTTATGTCTCCTAGGATTAGCAAATCTCTCGACGGAGGCTACCTTTCTAGGGCAATTGCTCTTGACATATCTAAGGCCTTTGATAGGGTATGGCATAAAGGTTTACTTCACAAGATCTCTAGCTATAGTATAACTGGAAATGTCTTCTCAATTATTAAATCATTTCTTTCTGATAGGTTCATAAGAGTAGTAGTTGAGGGGCAAAAATCAGAAACTCACAGTATTAATGCTGCTGTCCCTCAGGGGTCCATCCTGGGCCCAACTCTTTTCTTGATCTACATCTTCCAAATTGATCTACATCTTCCAAATCACATCCTTACATCATTTGTAGACATTTATGCTGACGACACTACCATTTATGGTAGCACATCTAAGACAGTAAACGACCAAGTTCTCTCCGATTCTCTCTCCTCTGATCTTGAGCACGTAGTACAATGGGGAAAGGAGTGGCTGGTTACTTTTAATGCATCTAAAACCAAGCTTCTCTCTTTACATCATCAACATTCTGATCCACATCTGGCATCAATTGAAATGAATGGCTCTCGTCTTCAGGAGGCCTCAAGTTTTGACAAGCTTCTTGGCTTGACCATTACTCCTGATCTTAAATGGAACACGTAAATCAAATCTGTTGCCAAGGCCGCTGGATCCAGTAGATATCTCACTGCTGATGCAATTCTCTATCTATATAAGAGCCAGGTACGTCCAAGGATGGAATACTGTTGCCACATCTGGACAGGAGCTGCTAGAAAGGACTTGTTCTGCCTTGATAGAGTTCAAAATAGGCTTCGTAGCCTCGTAGGAGATGTCCTTTTCTCTTCCCTGCAACCTCTATCTCACAGAAGAGATGTTGGGAGTTTGTCTCTGATGTATCGTTACTTTCATGGAAAGTGTTCGACTGAACTTAAGTCTATGGTCCCCCCTTGCCAAACTTTCACAAGAAACACTCGTCTAGCTGAAAACACTATCAATAATTCCCCCCACTCCTCCCATCTGTGCCTAAACCTAAACATAGATTCCATGAACAAAGCTTCTTTCTTAGAACTGCACGCCTGTGGAATTGTCTTCTGCTTTCCGGCTGACTACAATATGGTTGTGTTCAAGTCTAACGTAAATAAGTTCTTGATGAGCCGTTCCATATGTTATCAAATTTACCAAATTTTCATTACTAATGATTACTATAATGTCCAATTTCTACTGTACACTCTTTAACCCTTATCCTTGAGTGGTCTCTTGGCCTTGATAAAGTGGTGATTCCTGTGTAAAAAAAAAAAAAAAAAAATTTGGTCAGGTAATTATTTTTCCCTAACAGTATAGGAAATTTTACATCAAATATCAGAGTTCTGAAGGTGTCCTTGGGCCCACATCAGTCCATCTTTATCTAGAAATAAGCCAAGGACTGTCACCCTCGGAGGTGCAACCTTATTTGAAGGTTAGTCCAAATAATCCAATTCCAAGGGAAAAGATTCATTTTGCATATGAGAAAAAAACAACAATTTAGCTCTTTTCTAGGTGTCAGTACTTCGGTGTTGTAATTTGTCAACAAATTTTAAAACTTTTTCTAAGACATTAATTGCCTTAGATAATGTGGAGAAATCAGATATTTTAATTGGTAAAGAACTCTCGGCTGAACTGGCTTCATCCGAGAACATACATGTTCCGATTTTTTTGTTATTGCTGTCATTAAGACAGGGTAAGAGAGATATGGGTCAGCAGATGCTAACTTGATTTAGCCAATCTGATCCACAGATCCAAAATTTGAACACTTGTTCAAACTTAGAGGTTGTAATGCCTCTTGTTAAAAGATCCACTGGATTGTCCAGTGAAGGAACATATTTGAAGTTAGGGGCTACCCCACATTTAAGGCTTGCCTCCTCCATAGATTTGTTTATATCTGATATATGATTTTCCACCAAAATATTCTTTTTTGAACCTTATCCGTTTAAAACCCACGACAGGGCTACTTGTGCATCAGATACAAGAAAAAATGCTTTGATATTGATAGGCATTTGGGCCTCCAAAACCTGAGGAATAACTTTAAAGACCAGATATATAACCATCAATTCTAATATAGGGAGTGGTTTACATTTAATGGGAGCCACCTTAGCTTTGACAAATATCAAGGAACACTGAGCCCCTTGTTTAGCACATAAAGAGAATCCATAAGCGTGCTTAGATGCATTGCAGAAACAAATGATTTCAACTGGGGAGTCTTCTAGGAATACACATCTGGGGAACTCAAAATCTCATTTAATTTGTTTAATTCCTTGGTATTTGCCACAAAGTAATAAAATCTTCAGATAAGTTATTTTTCAGTGACAGGAAGAAGTAATGATAATGGATCGTAAACACTCAAAACTTGAGATAAAATCCCATGTTTTGTTTTGACATTGTCGTCTATTAGTGTACAATTTTCCATCCACCATAAGAAAGAAACAAAATCTATTTTTATCTTGAATAGATTTCAATTGGATCTGTAAAAATACTTAAAATGTAAAAAATCGCCCAGGAGAACATACTTATTTTTCCTGAAAGCTAGTAAAATATCTAGCAAGTGTGCAGTTAAATTGATGCCTGAATCAGCTGCGTCATTCATCAAAGTACCACCCTTACATTTTAAAGAACAGTTTAATATAGGACGGATCTTCATAGTTACCCCTTGACCTTCCTTAATTATAATTCTCATACATTCCATGTGGAACCAAGAAGGACTCAATAATCCCGCAGTTTTCGTACTCCTTGAAGACTTTTTTTTTTTTTTTACACAGAGATCACCACTTATCAAGGCCCGGAAGCCACTCAGGGATAAGGGTTATTGCAAGTACAGTACGTTAGTGAGGAGATTTGATGAAGTGTTTACTTAAGGGGGCGGTTCATTAGGAATTTGTTAACATTAACACTTGCATATAATCATTATACTATACTGTCTTAGGACTGGGCCACTCTCTGCATTATTCACAGTGAGGACACATAATTGGATTCTACTTTAGGAAGTTTTTCAGAATCACATGGTAGATCGATATAATATTTGCCATTTCTAAGAACAGTAGCCTCCTTGAAGGCATTTATTTTTTCTTCATCATGAGAAGACAACTTTTTGGTTTCATCAATACCTATGAAGATAAAAACCTTTCTACTCTATGTTCGACAGCAGAATCGTCGAAAAACGTTGAAGCACATTTTCAGTAGGATTTAACACGCTATCAATTAAATAAGAATTGCATGTAGGGAGTGCTTTAATAACTTCATCAAAGGCCTGAAATTCTTTCTTAATCTTTGCATTGAAATTCAAAAATTTAAACCTCTTATCGAGGTGAATTATGTACTTGGGGAGTTTCCATGCAGAACGTCCCAAACATTTAATTAAACGGAGATTATTTATCCATTGAATAAGATTCAGGCCTATTATTTTGTGAATTGTAGACCCATTCAACTTAGAGTATCCAGGACAAAGACGAAAACCCTCTTTAGTCAATTTTGACATGATTTCATCAAATTTGTCCACTTGGAATTTTAATCTCAAATCATCTGCAAAAAAGCAGAAAAAGGAAAGGGACGCTGATGTCCAAATTTAAGAGACACATCCAACTCCCTAAGTTTTAATGAATTAGTTCCCACAAGCATTTTTATAGGTATTTCCACCATCCCTGGTTTTAATTTATTCCCAGGACTTAAGCGGTTTAATATTACCTCAAAAAGGAAGGATTTCTGGCTACCTGTATCCAAAAGACAGTAAAAATAGACCAGGTAGCCCTTCGCCTTCATTGATATTTTGAACACAGGAAATATAAATATCCCGATAATGTCCCACAAAGGGTTTGGGACTTTTGGGGCACATAATAGAAAAATGGTTCTTAAAACCACAAACAGCGCAAGGGTAAGTGTTGTAAACCCGTGCTAGGGGTTACAAATGAAAGAAATCGTAAGTAGTGTAAAGTGTATAAAATATATGTATTTTTCATAAAGAATACAGAAGCCACTGAAGTGGTATGAGAGGAACGTGTTTGTAGCATGCGGTTAAACATGGTATGAATGTCACCATTTAGTCTCTAAAACCAGTAGTATTCATAGGACTGGTTGATTCCACTTAGTTCTGAAATAAGGGGTGATTTGTACCCCACAACAGTAAGGAAAACTTTATCCCCTTGCAAACAGTCTCAGAGTGCTCACCTAGGCACCTGATACATAATTTTAGTTCTTTGGCTATTATAATTTTTGAATCAAGTCCCGATATTTGGGACAAACTTTAATCGGGTAATCAGTAACCCTATGTAATTTGCATAATTTATTAATCTCACCATTATTAGCGAGAGACTTAGAGTTATTACTACTCTTTTTTGTATTAATGTGTTTAATATTAGATTTTGATCCGATGAAAAAGCCAACATTTTTGGTGGGCTATTTTCCCACTGCAGCACAATTAACGGTGCTGCCATCATAATACCCAAAATGTCGAAAGTGTACGACATGATTAAAGAAAGAAAAAGAGGGGAAATTACGAGCAGATTTGGCTTGTTTGAAGGGAAAATTCATCTTTGATTATGAACCAAATTTTGGAGGATATTATTCATTCATTAGATTTATTCATTAACTCTCTGCACATGCTGTTCAGAAATAGTTCTTGATGTAGAATTATCAGAAAAAAAACTCTCTGCACATGCTGTTCAGAAATAGTTCTTGATGTAGAATTATCAGAAAAAAAACTCTCTGCACATGCTGTTCAGAAATAGTTCTTGATGTAGAATTATCAGAAAAAAAACTCTCTGCACATGCTGTTCAGAAATAGTTCTTGATGTAGAATTATCAGAAAAAAAACTCTCTGCACATGCTGTTCAGAAATAGTTCTTGATGTAGAATTATCAGAAAAAAAAACTCTCTGCACATGCTGTTCAGAAATAGTTCTTGATGTAGAATTATCAGAAAAAAAAACTCTCTGCACATGCTGTTCAGAAATAGTTCTTGATGTAGAATTATCAGAAAAAAAAACTCTCTGCACATGCTGTTCAGAAATAGTTCTTGATGTAGAATTATCAGAAAAAAAACTCTCTGCACATGCTGTTCAGAAATAGTTCTTGATGTAGAATTATCAGAAAAAAAAAACTCTCTGCACATGCTGTTCAGAAATAGTTCTTGATGTAGAATTATCAGAAAAAAAACTCTCTGCACATGCTGTTCAGAAATAGTTCTTGATGTAGAATTATCAGAAAAAAAAAACTCTCTGCACATGCTGTTCAGAAATAGTTCTTGATGTAGAATTATCAGAAAAAAAAACTCTCTGCACATGCTGTTCAGAAATAGTTCTTGATGTAGAATTATCAGAAAAAAAAAACTCTCTGCACATGCTGTTCAGAAATAGTTCTTGATGTAGAATTATCAGAAAAAAAACTCTCTGCACATGCTGTTCAGAAATAGTTCTTGATGTAGAATTATCAGAAAAAAAAAACTCTCTGCACATGCTGTTCAGAAATAGTTCTTGATGTAGAATTATCAGAAAAAAAACTCTCTGCACATGCTGTTCAGAAATAGTTCTTGATGTAGAATTATCAGAAAAAAAACTCTCTGCACATGCTGTTCAGAAATAGTTCTTGATGTAGAATTATCAGAAAAAAAACTCTCTGCACATGCTGTTCAGAAATAGTTCTTGATGTAGAATTATCAGAAAAAAAAACTCTCTGCACATGCTGTTCAGAAATAGTTCTTGATGTAGAATTATCAGAAAAAAAAAACTCTCTGCACATGCTGTTCAGAAATAGTTCTTGATGTAGAATTATCAGAAAAAAAACTCTCTGCACATGCTGTTCAGAAATAGTTCTTGATGTAGAATTATCAGAAAAAAAACTCTCTGCACATGCTGTTCAGAAATAGTTCTTGATGTAGAATTATCAGAAAAAAAAACTCTCTGCACATGCTGTTCAGAAATAGTTCTTGATGTAGAATTATCAGAAAAAAAACTCTCTGCACATGCTGTTCAGAAATAGTTCTTGATGTAGAATTATCAGAAAAAAAACTCTCTGCACATGCTGTTCAGAAATAGTTCTTGATGTAGAATTATCAGAAAAAAAAACTCTCTGCACATGCTGTTCAGAAATAGTTCTTGATGTAGAATTATCAGAAAAAAAAACTCTCTGCACATGCTGTTCAGAAATAGTTCTTGATGTAGAATAATCAGAAAAAAAAACTCTCTGCACATGCTGTTCAGAAATAGTTCTTGATGTAGAATTATCAGAAAAAAAACTCTCTGCACATGCTGTTCAGAAATAGTTCTTGATGTAGAATTATCAGAAAAAAAACTCTCTGCACATGCTGTTCAGAAATAGTTCTTGATGTAGAATTATCAGAAAAAAAAACTCTCTGCACATGCTGTTCAGAAATAGTTCTTGATGTAGAATTATCAGAAAAAAAAACTCTCTGCACATGCTGTTCAGAAATAGTTCTTGATGTAGAATTATCAGAAAAAAAAAACTCTCTGCACATGCTGTTCAGAAATAGTTCTTGATGTAGAATTATCAGAAAAAAAACTCTCTGCACATGCTGTTCAGAAATAGTTCTTGATGTAGAATTATCAGAAAAAAAAAACTCTCTGCACATGCTGTTCAGAAATAGTTCTTGATGTAGAATTATCAGAAAAAAAACTCTCTGCACATGCTGTTCAGAAATAGTTCTTGATGTAGAATTATCAGAAAAAAAACTCTCTGCACATGCTGTTCAGAAATAGTTCTTGATGTAGAATTATCAGAAAAAAAACTCTCTGCACATGCTGTTCAGAAATAGTTCTTGATGTAGAATTATCAGAAAAAAAAACTCTCTGCACATGCTGTTCAGAAATAGTTCTTGATGTAGAATTATCAGAAAAAAAAAACTCTCTGCACATGCTGTTCAGAAATAGTTCTTGATGTAGAATTATCAGAAAAAAAAACTCTCTGCACATGCTGTTCAGAAATAGTTCTTGATGTAGAATTATCAGAAAAAAAAACTCTCTGCACATGCTGTTCAGAAATAGTTCTTGATGTAGAATTATCAGAAAAAAAAAACTCTCTGCACATGCTGTTCAGAAATAGTTCTTGATGTAGAATTATCAGAAAAAAAACTCTGCACATGCTGTTCAGAAATAGTTCTTGATGTAGAATTATCAGAAAAAAAACTCTCTGCACATGCTGTTCAGAAATAGTTCTTGATGTAGAATTATCAGAAAAAAAACTCTCTGCACATGCTGTTCAGAAATAGTTCTTGATGTAGAATTATCAGAAAAAAAACTCTCTGCACATGCTGTTCAGAAATAGTTCTTGATGTAGAATTATCAGAAAAAATCAGTATTAAAGGATTTGCCCATCTCAGTCAATTCTAGCTTATCACGTTCGAGAAGAATTTTAAAATCTTTAATTGGAAAAAATTGTGCTGGCCAAGGAATAATATCCTCCAAAATTTGGTTCATAACCAAAGATGAATTAAAAAATTTTCCCTTCAAACAAGCCAAAGCCTGTTCGTAATTTTCAGATTTTATATCTAAATTGGATATGAGATCAAAAACCTTTCCTGCCAATTTCGACTTAAGTAAAAGACTTCAGTAAAATCTGCATTAGAGGTACAAAATTCGAATTTTCTAAGGAAGCTACGGAATTTTAATTTATTCGAAGACGAATCCCCGCTGAATTGAAGCCACTCTAACTCCAACTTCATAGGAAAAATAGCATTAGAATTTCCAGGGTCGGGTCCCAAACTTGTCAATTCTTTTCTAACCACTGCCATAAACTGTGTCGAATCTCAACAAATATTCAATCTCTCCTCCTGCGAAGATTTCAAAACTAATTGGTTGAAAAGATCGCCCAGCTCTGAAATTCCTGGCAGATCCCTCATTTAGTTTCTCACCCAACCAAGCTAAAATCGTTGTTATTCAGAACTTTTTTGCTTCTATTCGTGAAAACAAATTCGAATTAGCCATAATGCTTCAATACCAATTGGTAACCCAATTACAAAAGGATCAAAATGGCAGTTCCCAACATGATAAGCAAAGGAACAAAACCACGAGTTATAAATCTCCGATAACGTTAAATTATTGTCGTTGAGATAAAAGGGAGAAATTAGGGACTCAAATTAAATAAGAAATAGTATTAGAATCAGTGATACAATTTTATACCACTAAGCGGAGTACTAATTTTGATGGCGTGAGGGACAATTTAAAACTATATTATCCAACACAATATTTAAGTGATAGACAAACAACATTAATAAAAAATTGCAATTGATAATTTTTTAATACTCCTTATCATGGAATATCAAAATTATTTTCATTTGATGAATAAAGAAAAAATAATGCTTTTTTTTCAAGTTACAAATTAATAATGCACATTTCTTATTTATTTTTACAATTTCCAATAAATCTAAGAACGCTTTAATATTAAAAAAATATGACAATCTGACAAAAGAAAGCATTTAAACTGTAAGTAAACAAAATTTACCTACGATTACAAATTAACAGATCTTTTGCAAGAAGAAAAAAAATGAAGAGGAGGAGGGAAAAGGAAGAAAAATATCCTTTGCAAAAAAACCGGTGTGAGATATTCTCTCACTTTGATTTTGCCCTTAACAGAATGAAAGAAAGCAATCAGAAATCACAACAGGCTCTCTGCATGCAACATGTGGGGCCATATTAAAATGTTATGACACTAGCAAAGAACATTTAATGACCACGTTATATATATATATATATATATATATATATATATATATATATATCAGGTCATGTCATATGCTACTGGTACCATGTAACCCAGTACTACCTGCCTCATGGTCGGGTCACCGGCGACTAAACTGGTTCCCTCACCAAACAAGTTTGGTGAGGAGGGTGGCTAGTCTCCCTGAAGGATTAAAAACAAGACCTTCCAAAGGGCGAATAAACCCTTTTTCGGGATCAATGGCCAACTAGCACCATGTGTGTTTGTGTATATGTATGTGTGTGTTAAGGTGGAGAGGGCTCCTGTAACCGTGGTGAAGGCAACCTTTCTAGGAGAAGCAAATCTGATTTAAAAAAACCATAAAGCGGGAGACCAGTACCCGCATTAAGCTGGTCTACTGCTGAACTTGTTGCTAGCTATCTTGCTCTTGCTTATTGCTGGATTTCAACATTTTGAATCGAGAGAGACAGACTTAGCTGTCGTACAAAGCTAAGACTATATAACATCATCTGTATATAGATACTCCCTCAGGCATTTGTCTATAAAAATGGTCCTGTGGCGATGGAAGTCATTTTTGGGCTCATGGACTTTAAGTGTCTGAGGGAGTGGCACTCGTCTGACAAGACCTTGCAATCATCATCATCATCATCATCATCATCATATATATATATATACTACCCATGACCGATTTGGTCAGTACATGTTATAGCTATGGAATAGGGAGGATACAAAATAAGTGTGTAATACTCATGACTCATGACTGCTTTTTTCCCGATTACCGTAAAAACACACGTTAGATGTACAGATATTTTCTCAAACGCAAAAATACACTTGTGGAGGATGATGTATAGATTTTAGTTTTACTGGTTGTTTAAAACCAATGACAGTTCAGGACCTATTAGGTTGGCGACTCTTTTGAACCCTGTCTAGAAGTGAGAGACTAGTAGCAGATGCACCAGCCCAAATATGACAACAATACTCCATTCATGGGCGAATGGTGGCCTTATAGAGGTACAGAATACTTTCGGGCGTTAGTAGCTTTCTAGCACAGTAGAGAGAACCTACCTTTTTTGCAGCGTTTCTGGCAATGCACTCAATGTAATTTTTTCCAACTCATGTTTCCTGTGAACGTTAGGCCGAGGAGTTTAAAAGATGTACTTTCAGATAAAGATTCTTTGGCTATTGCTATTGGTGGTAGAGAAGGTTTCTTGTAGTTGTTGAAGGAAACAAGTTTAGTCTTAGCAGCATTGAATGTGACCATCCATTTTTGTCCCCATTCCACTACAGATCAGAGGTCATCCTCTAGTGTTTTTGCCATTTCTCTAGATACGTGTTCATTTGTTTTCCTGTCGTGTCGGTTATAGAGAGTGGTGTCATCAGCATATATACCCATCTCACAGACAATTTTGTCAGGGAGGTCATTTATGAATATTAGGAATAATAGAGGTCCAAGGATAGACCCTTGGGGCACTCCCGCATTTATATCATATTGCTTAGATGTACAACTATCGATGATAACCTGGATTTTTCTCTTATCTAAGAAGGATTTAATTATGTTTAAGATTCTTCCAGTGATACCGTATGATCTGATTTTCCTGAGAAGACCTTCATGCCATACCCTGTCAAAAGCCTTAAATATATCTAGAGCTACCGCTCTACCATCCCCTGCTTTGTCACGTGAATGGTATATAAGCTCAGATTGCAGTTAGGATGTCTGCTATGGAACGAGCTTGCCTAAATCCATATTGTTGGTCGGTCAGAAGTTTAGCATCTGTAAGGTGATGGACTAGAGCTTGGTTAATAATAGACTCAAATATTTTGGCGAAAAGTGGAAGGAGGTTAATGGGGCGGTAATTTACTGGATTCTTTCACCACAAAATTCTTGAAAACTGGTGCCACAGAAGCAGTTTTCCAGCAGGCAGGAAAGAGATACCTGAAACTTGGAACTATTATATATATTATATAATATATATTAGTCGCAACTGATTATACCGGTATAACCCACTAAAGATGAAATGAAGAACTGCCTTCTTTCCTTCCAAGCCAGGGTTCTATTATCCGCCTTAAATCTTGCCCAGCCACATAGGCTTATCACGTTCTCCACATCTTCTTGCATAAAACCAGGTATTATACTTGCGTTTTTCTTTTTATTTCTTTCCATGTGTGAGTGGCAGAAACACACCCTTTGTCTTTTTGTGACATTACTACGACACTGCCCTCTGATTCTATGATCACACATGAAATATTTGGGAGGTGGTATTTTGCACTGTGTACTTTATCAGAAGAAACATCACCTTAATTTATGCTGACTGCCTGTTCACATGGTTTTCTATTGTCACAAATCTCTCACTTGCATCATCTGAAGACATGTCAGAACGGTTCATGGGTCGCAGATCATTTACATGACATGGCATTCCACCAACCGATATGTTCTGTGCACTGGTAATTCCAGTCACATGTCCTACTCCATATTTTGTGGTACATCGTTCATGTGGAGCTTTTTTCCCACACTCAGTCATCCATTTTGAAGACAGTCTGCTGTTGATTGTGTTTTACTGATGATGATGTTCCATTGATTCCTTTTAGTTGTATGATAGACCATATTGGCAGGTGCTGTGGCAGAGGAAATTGTGATGGTTAGCAGAGACATAATCGATAATGGCTAAATATCGATTATTATTATGTTAAGATGAATATAGATTATGGAGAGAGAAAACAAATCCGTGCTTCCAGCTATGGTAAAATCCAAAGTCATTCAGAACCCAGATACCCCAAGGGATGTAACTCCTGTGATCTTTTTTTTTTTGTTTTGTTTTACATGGTAGTCACCTCTTATCAAGGCCTGGAAGCCACTTGGGGATTTTCAGTTATCTCCATTTTATAAATGAAATATTTACAAGAAGGACATTACATTGCTTTTTTTTAAAAAATTTATTTATTAAACATCAGGAGAGTTCATTCAGAGAGTGAAGTGGCTGGATTATCTGCAAGGATGGATCCAACCTACTACAGAAGGAGATCTGTTAATCTGAGTAAAGAGAATGACAATTATGTACAATTGTACAGAGGTTTTATTTTAATTTTTTTTTGGGGGGGGGGGTAATATCAAATCTTTTGGGTGGTTGTCCTGTCTTACTTGAACGCTTGAGGTGTGTTGTGGCGTTGTCGCGTGTGTATAGCTCTTATTTTCGGATGAGGAGCAATCGAGTGGGTCATGTGTGAGATTTGTTAGCAGCTTAGAGATTTTTTTTGAAGAAGCTGGTATTTCTTATAACTTGATTGCCCTTGTGTGCGGCATTAATCATGGATTCTATTTTCTTTTTTTTCAGTTAATAGGTTGGGTTGGTGTGAAAGCCTTTGAGGTGTGGTCGCTCTTCACAATGACTGCGTCAACCACGCTGAGATCACTGGGTTTGACGCAGTGACGTAGCTAGACCTTTTGCCGCCCGGGGCGGCAGTAAAATTTGCCCATGAAAAATTCGTCAATGGAAAATTCGTCCATTTTTTGCTAGGTAGGAAAACTGGTCCATTATTATTAAGTTAACATTTATTCTGTAGTTGCTTAATTTTCATACCTTGCGAAAATTAGTTCTACGGTATCTAATTTTCCTAAATTCAATTAAATTAAAATTAAAATATGAAAACTGATTTTTAATATTTTTTATTCTTTTGAGATTTTATCTGTTTTCCTTTTGTTTTAAGTAGATGGTGAGGGTTGCCTGGGGTGATTTTGTCCATCCCCCAGCTAGCAATTGTAAAGTTTACAAGGAGTTATAAAAAGTATGCTACAAAAACAAACGTTTGATACTTTCAAAGTCTTAGCCTCATGAATTGGACAGTAATAAAATTAATGAATTCAAACTTTCGCATCTAATGCTATTTCCTCTTTGATGTCGGTGTATATACACCCAAATATCCAACTTTCTTTTCGCACCTATTCGATAAAAATTTCTATGAAAGTTCCCCTTTAAGTATAAAATCTTTCTGAGATCATTTTGTTTTTTTGGTGCTTGGCCGAAGCCTGGGCTTGGCCCTATCCTGTTAGGTCAGCCGGTCACTGAGTATATCTCCAGAAATAATTAATGCTTGCATTTTTTAAACTTAGTGATTGAAATGAATTAAAGCAATTTATTCTCAATTAATGGGAATTTTGAAAACTCCTAACTGTTAAACTATTTATCAAGTAATAATTTACAATTGCGTTTGGAGTTTTCAAAATTTCCATTAATTGAGAATAAATTTGTTGCAATATTTTGGTTCTATAATGGGGGTATGATCCCACACAGTCGGACGATTCTATTTATAAAGGATGCTGCTAAGAACTGACGAATCAAATAAATTCACGTTCTGCTACCAACCAATCAGAAACCAGAATTGCTTCATAAATATTAAACCTTTTCTGGAGCAATTTCACATGTTCTTTTCCCGGGTTTCGACACGGTAAGAATATTTTGTTCTGTGGAACTGTCTACTACAAACAAGTCACCTCCCAGGACTTGTGTGTAACAGCGAACCATCTGAAACTGTTCTGAAACTCAAAATGGCTTGCACTTCTAGAGTTTATGCGCCCAGCGTGCGTCTTTATTTCGATGGATCCGAATCAAAATTGGAATTGTGGCAAGTTAAATTTCTGGGATATCTACGAATCCAAAGGCTACACAAAGTACTAGAAACACAACCTGAAAACAGAAACGACCCTGACTTCATTGAAAAGAACGCAACTGTCTTTGCGGAATTAATACAGTGTTTAGATGACTGAAGTCTATCACTGGTAATGAGAGAAGCCCTGGACGACGGCTGCAAAGCATTAAACATATTGAGAGAGCATTATTTATCGAAAGGAAAACCCAAAATTATTTCTTTATACACTGAACTGACCTAATCACAACAGTTTCCAATGTAGGTACAGGACTCAAAATGGCGACTACATTAAAAATGTAGAGAGCTCTGTTAGCGAACATACATTTTTTTTATTTTCGTGTACATTTGATGTGTCAACAAGCAATAATAATTTTCTTGTCGATTGTGGGGCCACGGCACATGTGATTACAAAGGAATCTGATTTTATCAATTTTGATCCCAACTTTAAGCCACAAAATCATTTTGTAGAACTAGCTGACGGGAGTCGAGTCAATGATATCGTTTTGAAAAGAGGCAATGCGAAAATCTCGCTAAAGAACAATAAAGGTGAATTGTTTCTGTATTCTAGAAAACGCTCTTCTAATCCCAAAATTTAAACAAAATATATTTTCTGTACAAGCTGCCACAAAACAAGGTGCAAATATAAACTTTAGCCCCAATAAATCAAAACTGGTATACCCGAATGGAACTGTATTCGACATTAAAGAAAATAGAAGACTATATTATTTAAATAGCGTAGTCCCATCAAAAACCGCCTGCCATGATCTACAGACATGGCATAAAATTCTTGGACACTGCAATATTCCTGATATCAAAAAGTTGCCGACTGTAGTTGATGGAATGCAAATACAAACATTAAAAAACCTTCAACTGCGACGTCTGTACGCAAGGGAAAATGACAAACTATCAAAGCAAGATACCAGAAAAAAAAAAAAAATCCTATCAATGGTGCATTGTGACTTGAACGGTCCCGTAGAACCGATGGCCAGAGAACATTATAGATATGTTGAATTTCGTAGATGACCATTCAGGTTTAATAATGGTTTATTTTTTAAAGAACACATCTGATACCCTGCTAGCAACTAAGAAATATCTAGCCGACATGGCCCCCTACAGTGAAATCAAGTGTATACGCTCTGACAACGGTACGGAATTCACCAATAAAGACTTTGAACTTTTACTAATTAACCATCATATCAGGCATGAAACATCAGCTCCTAGATCGCCACACCAAAACAGGACTGCTGAACGTGCGTGGCGGACACGTTTTGAAATGGCAAGATGCCTACTCATTGAATCAAAACTCCCTAAAAACCTCTGGACGTATGCACTTATGGCGGCAGCCTATATACGCAACAGGTGCTTTAACAAAACACTATCTAAAACTCCATATGAATCTTTCTGCGGTTAAAAAAAAAAAAAAAAAAAAAACCCAAATTTAAGCAGAATGCATATATTTGGTTCAACTTGCTTCGCATATATAGAGAAAAAGAGTAAATTGAATATTAAAGCTGACAGAGGTATATTTCTTGGATACGATAAAAACAGTCCAGCCAATTTAATATTTTTTCCTGAAAAAAATAAAATAAAAAGAATCCGGTGTGTAAAATTCACAGACACGTTTAATTTTAAAGACGAAAACCCGTCATATGAAGAGAATGAAATTATATTACCTCAAATAATTAGAACAAACGAAAACAATAAAAATGACGGAGACGAGAGTGTCCATGATGATGATAAAGTTGAAAGGTATCTCAAAAGAAATAGAAGACGATCCGATTTTTTTGTGGTCGACAATATAAAGGATTGTCAAATCGACTAATGCTATTCAATGGAAAATGCGCCAAAAAAGCTTCAACGAAGCAATTAATTCAGAACATTGTGATGAATGGAAAATTGCCATGAAAAAAGAAATAGATGCCTTAACCGAAAATGATACCTATACGGTAGTGCCTCTCCCAAGAGATAAACATGTTATTTCTACCAGATGGTTCTTTACAAAAAAAGAGTACAGCATCAGGCGTAGAACAGTACAAAGCAAGATTTGTTGCTAAGGGGTGCTCTCAGATTTACGGTAAAGAATACTTTTCTACGTTTTCGCCGACCACAAACCTAACGACAATCAGTTTTACTGCAAGTCGCATCACAATATGACCTAAACATTCATCGAATGGACGTAAAAAATGCTTATTTGAATGCCCCAATAGACTGTGAAATTTATATTACCCCTCCAGAGGGATTTATAATGAAAAATAAAAATAGCGTGTGGCGACTTAACAATTCATTAATATGGTCTAAAGCAGAGTGCTCAGTGTTGGAACACAATATTCCATGATTATATTATTAAACAACAATTTAGACAATGCGCTGTAGACCTCTGTTTATATACCCAACACAAAGACGATAAACTACTGATTTTGGTTTTGTGGGTCGATGATATTTTAATCGCATCATATTGTGACGTGTTAACTGATGTTAAGAACAAATTAAGTAAAAGATTCAAAATGACCGATCCTGGCAAAATATCCTGGTTTCTGGGGATAGAATTTACTCAAAGCAAAGGACTTGCTACGATGACTCACTCGAGGTACATCGACAAAATGCTATTAAAATTCTGAATGGGAGAGTGCAAGAAACGCTCTACACCGGTTGAAAATGATATTAATAAAAATATACACACAGAATCTGAAATAATAAGTGACACACAATATTGCGAAATTATAGGTAGTCTTATATATTTAATGACTGCAACCAGGCCCGACATATGCTATACAGTAACAAAACTGTCACAAAAATTATCACGACCGACAATGAAGGATTTAAACAGAGCTAAGCAAGTCCTACGTTATTTACAAGGAACTAAAGAACAGAAGTTAGTATTTAGAAAATCAAGAAATCCCCTAAAATTAGGTTTTTCGGATTCAGACTGGGCAAGTGACGAGGATCGCTAGAGTGTATCTGGATATTGTTTCAGACTCTCAGAAAATGGGCCTATTATTTCATGGAAATCTAAAAAGCAATAGATTGTATCTCTCTCTACATGTGAAGCAGAATTTATCGCGATCACACACACGACCCAGGAAGCACTCTACCTTAAAAATATCCTGAAGACTATTTTAGAGCCAGAATTGATTACAAGCCCCGTGGTAATTAATTGTGATAATCAAGCCAGTATAGTCTTAGCACAGAGCACGGTGATCAACCAAAGATCTAGGCATATGGATATAAAATGCCATTTCGTAGAAAACTTGATAAAAAAGGAATCCATTATTTTGAATTACGTATCATCAGAACAAAATATCGATGATGTATTTATGAAACCGGCGACACGGATAAAGCTACAACGTTTTTTCTCAAAACTTGTTGGTGAATTCGACTGAATAATTTTTTATTTTCTTTCACTGCCCTGTATGCATATAGATTTTTATATATTAAAAATACAGACCAGCGAAGTTCCACTTATGAGAAGGCTCTTACTTTTTTGCATGAATATCAGCGGAAACCCCTAGGGGTAATGCTCAGAGTATATAGATTTCTATATATCAAAAAAAAAAAAAAAAAAAAAAAAAAATAGTCCTGGACAAGACGTTAAACTGTATCCATTTTATTTGTATTAACACTTTAACCTACTAATGCGTAACTAATACTTTTGCTTAAAAAAAAAAAAAAAAATCTTTGTAATTTTCCTTTTTGACGTTTGAACACAATTAAAAATGGCGTCTTTTTAAATGCTAAAATTCTAGGATCCAAATGATTTCTAATTTTTGTTATGTCTAAGTAAATATAAAAATATATATTTATTTTGGAGCAGAACAAACACAAGGGACTTCCCCATTATAAAAAAATAGGGAGGATGTTGCAATATTTTGGTTCTATAATGGGGGTAGTTATTTAAATGCTGCCCACCTCGGCATTATTTGGCACAAGGCCTGGAAAGTGGGAACCCCGCAGGCTCCCCTAAAGGAGGGGCACTCCTGCAATTTTAAAAATTGCCTGAGTAACCCCGTCGGCATTCCCCGGTCGGGGTGCCTCAGGCATCAAGCAATAAACTTGCCCCACCTGAAAGCCCGGCCCCTCACCTGTTGGGCTGAGTGTCAAGTGACGAATCCTTGACTTGTACTACCCTGTCTCCATGCAGCCGAAGCCGCTAGGAGACACATCCCATCATAAGAGGTTTATAATGGGGTATATGATCCCACACAGTCGGACGATTCTATTTATAAAGGATGCTGCTAAGAACTGACGAATCAAATAAATTCACGTTCTGCTACCAACCAATCAGAAACCAGAATTGCTTCATAAATATTAAACCTTTTCTGGAGCAATTTCACATGTTCTTTTCCCGGGTTTCGACACAGTAAGAATATTTTGTTCTGTGGAACTGTCTACTACAAACAAGTCACCTCCCAGGACTTGTGTGTAACAGCGAACCATCTGAAACTGTTCTGAAACTCAAAATGGCTTGCGCTTCTAGAAAATTGCTTTAATTCATTTCAAGATCGGTTTTTAATGTAGAGAAAGTTCAACCTAGATTAAAACAAAAAAATTGACTCAATCTTGAAGGATATATTATATATATATATTTGTTTATATGTATATGTATGTATCTACATGTATGTATGTATATATGTATATTATATATGTATATATATATATATATATGTATGTATGTATGCGTATTTATATGTGTATGTGTGTGTATATATGTATATATGCACGTATGTATGTATAAATATATGTGTATATATGCACGTATGTATGTATATATGTATATGTATGTATAAATATGTGTATATGCACATATGTGTATATGCACGTATGTGTGTATATATGTATATGTATGTATACATATGTTTATATGCACATATATATGTGTATATGCACGTATGTGTGTATATGTATGTATAAATATATGTGTATATGCACATATATATGTATATATGCACATATATAGTTATAAAATAAATATGTATTTATTATAATGCTCCCATAATGTTGAGCATAATGAGAGTCGAAAATGGCAAACTGCCGTAAGCGAATATAGCAATGGTCTTGTTTAAAATTAGATCTTGTGTACAATTAGAGCTGAGGTCGGTTTGGCAACGACTGCCGATTGTTCCCTCCACGAGGGCAGAGTTAGACACAAGGCCGGTTTTTAATGTGGGGAAAATCCAGCTCCACAAAAAGGGGCACTCTGGATAGGAACAAAAATAAAAATTCTCAGTCATGAACGATTTCCCCATACTGACCGACGACAGAAAAGGAGAAGTGTATCATTAGAACAGATACTACACAGTGATATCAGCCCAAAGGCTGCTAATTGTTGTTAAAATATTTCTCCCTCGCTCTCTCAGATGGTCGGATTTCGTTCCTAGCTGGAAGTAGTTGCTAAAGTCTAGCCGCACCGATGAGCTGTAAACAGCGAAACAGTCCTGTGTGTGAATGACTATTATACACACACACACACACACACACACACACACACACACACACACACACACACACACACACACACACACATATATATATTTAATTTAATTTAATTATGTTTTTACGTGCATAAAATTTATTTTAGTGTATTTTATTTTATGCACGTAAAAAAATAATTAAATTAAATTAAATGCGTCCAAAAAGTTAGGGCGATTCATTCATATAATAATATGAATAATAAAGAGCTTATAGCTAAGGTAGCGAATGTATAAAAATATATAAAAAATGTGAACAAACGCTTAATGCGGAACAAACGCCAATAACAAAAAAATTTTAACCTTATATATATATATATATATATATATATATATATATATATACATACATATATTAGTGGATGTATATATATCATGTAATATTAATCGAATATTTATTAAAATGAAAAGTAAGAGAAGTAAATCGAATTAACAATTTCGGGTTTGTTTTATTATACACATAGATTCGAAGAAAAACTGTCAAAAAATAAAAAATGGCGCCAGACTTCGTTTAGAATGCGGCAAGTTCGGGAAATTGACTTAAAACTAAATACATATTGAAAATACTCTTAGAAACCCACCGAATATATGTCACCCTATGTCACGCTAACATATATTGAATGGATTTCATTTGTATTTTTCGCATATACCGATAGACACTATGTTTTTCTAACTGATTACACGTTTTAAGTGAGTAAAAAACACTAAAAACTTGTCAAGATAGGTAGAAGAGTAACTTATCTTGCCTTTGATAACATTTATTTGTTATATATTTTTGACAGTTTTTTCGAATCTATGTGCATAGTAAAACAACCCAAAATGTCTATTATATTTATAAATAATAAATGTAAAAGTTTTAAAAACAAAACTCAAATGTAAAATAATTGTATCCATACTTTTAAAAAAGTCAAATTTATTCAAATGTGCCCTGAATAAAGTTTTATGGTCTTCCTTCTTTTTATTTCCATTCATTCCTTTTTTTTTAAGTAGAAAATGTTTTCAATCAAATCGGAACCTGATATGCCCTCTTCAAGTATTCACATGTAGGTGTGAAATCACCAAAACTTGTTTATGATCCTTTTAAACCAACCAATTCTAATATAAGCCAAAACTAGCTGACAAAATATGACAGTTCAGACTGACACACTCAACTTGTTACTACTGAATCCTCATAAGAAAAATTACTAAGGAACACCAGAACATCAGCCCAAGAGAAACTAATTCCTACTACCAGCAACAAAGGTTAGTGCCATACACATTAACATTTTCGTTTCTTTAAAATGCCTAAGTGGAAAAATAGTTATTAAAGTAGGCGAAAATATATTTAAGCCTGGGAAAATGTGCACGTTTCCTATATTGGGTTTACACTGTTTTCTTAACGATGGCAATGTCAAGTCTCTCTTTATGAAATTGAAAATGTAGGCTCTTTTTATTTTGGTGGTAGGGAGACTTAAAAATATATTTAGATAAATAAATGCGTGCTAAGAAACGTTAATAATTATCTAAAATTTACATAGAAAGAATAAACGCTATTCTGTTAGTCAATGGCTCTATTCTGTTGGAAATGGGTGATAATCTTAAATCAAATATATATGAGAAACTGGGTGCCGGGAAAACTCGTCTCCGGAAAACTCGTCTCCGGAAAACTCGTCTCCGGAAAACTCGTCCCCTTTCGCTAGGTCTCTTATTGAATAAATATCGATTGAAAACACATTTTATGATCGTTCTTGAAAGAGATATTGTTTTTTAAAACAAACTATAGCCCCCCCCCCTAATATTTTTAAAAAAATATTACTTGTTTAATGTTTTTTTTGTGTTTTTAATAAAAGCGTTTATTATGTTCATAAACGAGACCGCATATTTTTTTTATATTAATATAAAAAGAATTTACTTATATACTGTTGTTTATAAAAGGGTAAAATCGATTTTTCTACCTCGCCGACTATGTTGTTTATTTAATTTATTTGGAATCGTTTATTTGGTAAAGAAAAAAAAACAGAAAACAAACAAAAAACATGTCGGTCGAGTGTTACGGGAGAACGAGAAATAATGCCCGGTATATCACATCTTAGGGGGTCTTGATAATCGCTAAAAAATAGAAAATTAAAGAAATTACTGAGGGAGATTTGGTTTTAAAAAGAAAATAATAAATTTTAATATTTTTTAAAATATAATTTAGAGAGAGGGGGGGGATAAAACCTATATCTCCCTTCGAAAAGCAACCAACAAAAAATGAAATTAAAAAGATTCTTGATAAACGATAGCGGAGTTTTCAATAAAATTGATTAATAAATTTATTTAGTGATTACTTTCTCTCTTAATGATTGATTTTAGAATTTTGAAGTAAAAATTTAAAAAAATTAAAAATGAGTTAACGAGAGATTGTTAGCACATGGCATCTCTCGCGCCAAAAAAATATTTCGCTTTTAATTTATTAGTTAATTTTTGCACAATTTGACAGGACGACAATAAATGTTGATAATTGATAAAATCATAATTTTAAATAACGCATGAATGCATTTGGTATGACAGAAAACAAAAACATAACAAAAAAACTATCATAATTAAAAAACAAAACCAAAAGCGTAACGAAGAATCGAATCGCTCCCTGTTTTTTTAATTTTTGGGTTTTGTTTTTTTTATTGTTTTTATGACTCCAAAAAACATCGTTAAAATAAGAACAAAAAAAAATTTGTAATTAACTTTGTATGAACATAATAAACGCTTTAAAATAAGTTAAACCACTAAGAACTTAGCCAGTTAGGTAGAAAACGGACACTTAGAAAATCGATTTTATTTAAAAAAAAACCAAAAAAAAAACCATTAAACAAGTAAAAATATTTTTTAAAAAATATTATGGCGGGGGGCTATAGTTTATTTTAAAAAACAATATCTCCTTCAAGAACGATCATAAAATGTGTTTTCAATCGATATTTATTCAATAAGGGACCAGTTTTCCTACCTAGCGAAAGGGGACGAGTTTTCTGGAGACGAGTTTTCCCGGGACGAGTTTTCCTAAATTCGAGAAACTCATTCCCCACTTTAATTCCTAAAATAATTTTCTCATGACAGTTTTTCAAGATATTCTTATTTACAAATTTACCAATTGTTCATCAAATTATTTTATATTAAATTATTATTAAAATTATTCTTTAAATTTCTGATACGATTTTAAAACTGTTTAAACTTTTGAATGTAATGAGTTTATTCTTTTTAATATTAAACATAGAACTAATTTAAACAGAAAAATATGTGAGAGCCAAAGTATATTTTTCGATTTGGTTTCATTATTAACGTTTTTGCTTCATCATCGCTAAGAAAATACTACAAAATTAATAGAGAAATAAAAATGCAAAGATATAGATGTTAACATCTTCAACATATGAAATTTTTCTTTAATTTTCAATTTGGCATTTGTGAGGGGCCTTTTTTTACAGCAAAAGAGAGGCTTCATTTTAGAATTTGGCCTTTTTTTCTTAAAAATATATTTAACAAAATATTTTTACTTATTTACTTTTGTTTTAAAACCGATAATTGATTTTTCTAAGTGTTCGTTTTCTACCGAGCTGGATAACTTTTTAGTATTTTAACTTATTTTAAAGCTTTTATTTAGTTACGTGAGAACACGAGAAAATATCCAACATTTCACACATTTTTAAAACCATTTTGGAGGTTTAATAGGAAATTTACGTGATTTTGGGGCTTGTTTTACAAGCAACACAGATTCGAAAATGTCTCAAACAACAAATATATAATAAATAAATATTAGCAAGGGTAATATAAGTTACTCTTCTACATAGCTGGATAAGTTAGAGTGTTTGTACTTAATGTAAAATAATAAATGTGTTTTAATTTTTAACTACTCTGTACTTGTTATGAATATGTTAATAATGAAATGAAATGAATAAGAAATGTTTTTTTTTTCAACTATACTGTAGTTTTACATGAGATTATACAAAAGATACGGTAAAAATTGAATTTCATTGTCCTTTTTCTGCATAATGACAAAAAAAAACAAGAAACTGTTTTTCGTTTTATTTTAAAAAATGAATGAAACAAATGTTACCAAAGGCAAGCTAAGTTATGTTTTTACCTTACTAGATAATCTTTTTTCAGTTTTTAATTTATTTATTTACATTTTTTAATACTACTTTTATTCTTAACTAAAAACAGACATTAAAATTGCTTTGTTTGATATTCTGGAAAATTATATTATTTTTTAGTTGTTTCATTTAATTCTGTTTGTTTTATTTTTCATTTGATTGTTTTGTTTTGGTAATTATACAGAGAAAAGACCATGAAACTCAATTTTTATGGTATCTTGTATTTATTAAAATGTTATGTGAAACAAAAAAAAATTTCTTAATTATTTTATTTTATTATTAAGATATTCATAACAAGTACAGAATATTTACAAATTAAAATTATTAGTTGTTATTATCAGCCGTTGTTTTTTGCTTGCTAGATTGTACAGTCAACTTGCTAAATTTCGTTTCGCTAAAATTTGCATTTCCTTCAATTTTTTACATCCGTTTGCGGCCATCATCTTGTGTACGGCTTTAGTGAAGATGACCGTTCCTTGTATTTTTCTATAACATTCCTTAAATAAGGAAATACTTTGAAAAATATTTACTTATTAGTTTAATTAGTTTTGGGGTTTGTTTTACAATACAAAGAGATTTGAAAAGGTGCAAAAAATAAAATATACAACAAATAAATGTTCCTATTGGCTATAAAAGTTAATTGAATCATTTATTGGTGTTTTAAAGTAGTTTGAAAGACTCTTTCCCTGTAAGTTTCTATTTTACGGGGGGGGGGGGTAGTGACGGGTCTCACTCTCTAAGTATATATGTATTTTTAGGGATAGGCATCTAAGATTTTATGGGGGGGTATCTCACCTTTTGTGGTACTATTACGGAACAACACAAAAGGTGCTTATGCAGAGAAATAGCGTGCTATTTTAAAAAATAGTATTTAAATTTTTTTTCAGAATATTTACGTGAATTTTAAAATGAAGAGAATTAAGGAGAGTGGTGCGGCATTCCGTAAAAAGCGAAAAACAAAAGAAGAGGAAGAAAACAAGAATAAAGGCACGCTGTTGAAATTCATCAAAAAGACTTCTATGGCCGAAATGGCGGAAACGAAAGTTGAAAATCTTGCTGAAACCGAAGATGAAGTTAACGTTGATACTGTTACTTCGGAAGTCGACATTGCCTGCGTTGATACATCAACAACTGCCAATGATGATGCGCGTGAAGTTGAAGAATTGGAAAGGCAATCACTGGTTGTTGCGACCGATTTTACAGATGTTGGTCTATGAGATTAGTCATGAAATTCGCGCTATGCTTGTTCGGCAGGGATCTGCCGCTGTGCAGCACCTTGATCAAGGAAATAGTGCGACCAGGGACAAAAACAAAAGGCGACGTTAGAAAGCTAACAAAAAACTGGTTCTATCAGGTATTGCGGAACGGTGAGAAAAGTTTGCGAACTTGGATGGTGTATTCTCCTGCCAGAGAAGCCTTATTTTGCTTCTCCTGCAGACTATTTTCAATTGGACTCTCGAGTTTTTCTGCTGATGTGGGTTTCAAGAATTGGTGGAAATTAAATCCAAAAGTACATGAACATGAAGCAAGCACATCTCATGCTCAGGCGTTTCTTGACTGGAAGGAGTTAGAGATCCGACTTGCTGAAGGAAAGGTAAAGTTGAGCAAAATATCATTGAGAAAGAAACAAAGAAGTGGCGAGAAATCCTAGCTAGATTGCTGGACATTATCAGATTTCTCGCCAAGCAGAATCTGGCGCTACGAGGTCACCAGGAAGACATCCATAATGAGAAAGGGGTCAAGAAAACAAAGGAAATTTCTTGGAATTGGTAAATCTATTGGCTAAATATGACCCTGTACTCCGTGAACATTTGGTTAAAGTTAACCTAGGGAAGAAATTCACTATTTCTTATCTGTCACCAGAAATTCAAAATGAGTTTGTGAGCATTTTAGCAAAGCAGGTCAGAAAGAAAATTATCGATCAGATAAAGAAAAGCAAGTATTTTTGTATAATTTTTGATAGTACTCCCGATGTATCTCACAAGGACCAGATGAGTGAGGTGTTGCATTACGTGAAAGTTGACAGAAATGAAGTGACGGTGGAGGAGTCGTTTCTCCGCTTCATCGAAATAAAGGGTAAAAGCGTGGAGGACATTTCTGAACTCATTTTGAGAGAATTGGAGAATGATGAGATACAGATTGGTGACTGTATTGGCCAGGCATTTGACAATGCCGCTGTTATGGCAGGTCACCGATCGCGTGTGCAGAAACGAATCTCTGAAATCAATCCAAAAGCTCTATTTGTGCCATGCACAAACCATTCACTAAATCTGGCTTGTGTACATGCAGCTTCAGTAGCGGTTCACTCTGTTACATTTTTTGACACACTGGACCGACCGGTTATTCTCGTTCTTTTCTGCATCTACACATCGCTGGGACGTCTTGATTCAGTTGACCGGTCTAAGTATCAAACGGACTGTGGATACTAGATGGAGTAGTCAAGCAGATGCTGTAGATGTTGTGATAAAAAAAATATTGGAAGTCGTCATTGCCCTGGAACAGCTCACAGAAGAAGGAGAAAATGCAACCACAAGATCAGATGCATCTTTAATTCTCAACTCGGTACTATCGTTTCCGTTTCTTTTATTTCTGAACCTTTGGAAAACTATTCTCCCAGAAATCAATGATGCCCAGAAATATCTTCAAAAAAAAGGGCTGGATCTGCAACTAAGTTCTGTCAGGCTGACGGCGTTGAAAGATTGCCTTCTTCAGAATAGAGAAAAGATAGTGGACACTGCAATAGACGAGTCAAAAACACTCTGCTCTGAAATGGGGATAAGCATGGAGCGTCGTATTCGCAAAAAGAAACGAATGGATGGTGAAGGATTGACTGATGCAGCGTGAGTTTTACTGAGTTGAGACGGGAAATGCTGTCTGTCATAGACAGATTGACTGAAGAAATATCTTGCAGATTTCAACAAGTTCACAATCTTGCAAATAAATACGCTTTTCTTATACCGTCAAATCTGCTTGATGATAATTATGATTGTCAGCTTGGTAGATTTGACGAAGATATAGAAAAAGAGAAATTCTTTGCTGAAAGGAAGAGGTTACAGTATGTTGTAAAAGCTTCAGAAAAAGACAAAATCGATGGACCTCTTGAACTTTTGAACTTTATACAAAGATACCAACTTGGGGATTCCGTCCCTAATATTGTGATTTTGCTGAGAATTTTCCTCACCAGAGCTATTAGCGTTGCTAGCTGTGAGCGCTCTTTCTCAAAACTGAAGCTCATAAAAAACTACCTTAGATCAGCAATGAGCCAGACAAGACTTACAGACTTGGCAATCCTCTCAATAGAGAGGGAACTTGTCGAGGAAGTGAATTTTGATAGTCATTGATAACTTTGCCGAAAAAAAGGCGCGAAAAATCTGTTTGTAAATTTTCAATCGACTTGATGCCTTGCGACAGTTCTCTCACAAAAAATAAATTTCTAGCCTTATTTGCCATTCATAAATACATTTATTTAAAATATATTAAAACTATTTTTAAAAGAGTTGAAACGTTATTAACAACAACAAATTTCTGAAAACCGAGCGATTACACACACGGATTTAAAAAAGCACCGATACATGACGTTTTTTCTCTTCGGAGGGCTCGACCTCTTAATAATAACATTATGAAGACAAAGAAAAGAAAACTACATCGGACTATTCTCTCCTTGATACATCCATGTTATTTGGCGAAAATTCGGACTTTAACAACAACGACAAAAAAGTAAATAAAAATGATTTTCTCATTTCATAACATTTTCAGGTTTTCAAATTTTCTCATTTAAATTTATTATTATATTTGCTTGTGTAGCTAATTCATTTAATTTAACATTTTTTTAATAATTTGAATTATAAGTTTTTGTTTTGAAAAAATATTTGGTTTCTTTTATTTGCGTACCCAGTCTTTATTTTATTAGTGGTTCAGAGGCTAGGGAATGAGGGTGGAGAGTTGTGTTTCGATTTCAATTCTAGCTCATGGCACCCAAGTCATATATTATTATTGAAAAGAAATTTCAATTATTATTATAATAATATTCAATTATTATTGAAAAGAAATTGTTAAATTAACTGGCTACGTATACAATTACGTAGCCAGTTAATTTGATTTAAAAATTTCTTTTCAATAATAATAAGTATGTAAACATTAATCTGAAGGGAATTGTGTGAACATTAATCTGAAGAAAATTATATAACTGTTTTGAAAAATCTTTGGTCTTCTTTGACGAGTACTGTAATACGATGAAAATCTAGGACTTAATAGCTTCAGTCTAACATTAGTTCCATGAAAATAAATATTTTGAGGGCTTTTGGAATTTTGAAGGTTAACAGATTATCAAATGTGGGGGGGGGGCAAATCTTACGATCGCCGCGGGCTGCAAAGACTGTTGCTGTTTAATTTTTCAACATTTTCAGAACATGTAAAGCAACTGCTTTCTTTGAAATGTTACATAGAGAATTTATGCAATTTAAAAAAATTGTTTTACAAATAAAATAAATTTACATCGTATTTTGAGGTTATTCTCATTTTAGTTTTAGTGATAATTTAAAAATAATAAATATTTATAATTAGTACCAATAATGAAAAATTAAATTAAAAATTTAAAAGAATCGGTTTTGGAATCGTAAAATAGGAACACATTTTTCCGATTCTGATACCTCCAATACTTCAGATTTTTACAAACTTTCGGTATAAAATTTCAGATTTTTTGTTAGCTTTTATATATTTTTTCTATTTTTATCCTCTCAAAATGCCGCCCCTGACATGTGCTGCTCGTAAATAAGAGACACATTTTTCTGATTCTGATACTTAAAAAAATTTCCGATTTTTTACAACTTTTTCAGTATAAAATGTCAGATTTTTTGTTAGATTTTGTTTATTTTTATTTATTTTTTTCTACTTTCTATTTTTACTCTCTCAAAATGCCGCCCCCTGACATATGCCGCTCGCAAAATAGGGACACCTTTTTGTGATTCCAATAACTACAAAAGTTCCCATTTTTTACAACCTTTTCGATATAAAATTTCAGATTTTTTGTTAGCATTTTTTTCGATTTTCCCCTTTTACCATCTCAAAATGCTGCCCCCATGCCGCCCCCCCTGACGCTCAGAAAATAGGGACACATTTTTTCTGATTCCGATACCCCCCAAAATTCCGATTTTTTACAACCTTTTTGGTATAAAGTTTCATATTTTTTGTTAACTTTTGTTTATTTTTATTTATTTTTTCTACTTTCTATTTTTACCCTCTCAAAATGCCGCCCCCTCAGGTGTAAGGTTAAAGTATAGATTAGGTACAAACCCCCCTCCCCTCCATATGTTAAGAATGGCTTTTTAAATAATAACGTTATTATTTTGGCACGGATCACTCTCTGCATGAATACCGATTAAGCTTTTGTTCTTTGCTTTTTTTACCATATTTTTTTGTTTTTTTTTTAAGAAAACCTTTTTTTAACAAAAATTGAAAGTGCACGTTTTTTCTTTTTCTTTTTTTTTTTTTTACAGAAGTTCTTTTTATATAAAAAAATATGAATGCTTTTAAAGAAATTGGGTACTCGTGCACTTATTGATCCATGCTGAAATATTAACGTTATTATTTAAAAAGCCATTCTTAACATGGGGAGAAGAGGGTGTTTTGTACCTATTCTGTACTTTAACCTTACAATTGAATAAAAAAAAACGGTAAATTTTTAGATTAGGTCCACCTCTACAATTTTCTTTTAAATGACGACTTTATAGGTTTTCGACTATGCTGAATATGGAAATCGCATTGAAATTTTGCAGAAATAAGTAGTTATCGAGATATTAAAAATTTGTTTAATGCATTGTAATCTCTGGCAGCCATCTTTTTTACACGCTTGCGCGCGTCATAAACAAATCTACGCGCTTAACAAAGATGGCCGCCAAAGAATACAATGCATAAAACAACTATCTATATCTCAATAACTACTTATTTCTGCAAAATTTTAATGCAATTTCTGTATTGAGCATAGTCGGAAACCTATAAAAGTCATCATTTAAAAGAAAATTGTGGAGGTGGACCTAATCTAAAAAAATACCAAAAAAACATAAAACTTTAATTAAACTTGGAAATACGATTTAAAAAAAATAGCGCGAATCAGTAAGTGCGTTAGCACCCATTAATCGACTAACGTGACCTTATTGCCAAATAAGGTCCGGCTACAATGTTGAACGCGCTGTTCACATTGTTTTTTTTTTTTCAAGTTAAATTCAACTTTCACAATATCTTTTTATTTTTTTTTTTATAATTTCGCACTATCTTTTTTTAATAATTTAGTTAAAAAAGCACAGAATAGTTACAAAACACCATCCCCTCTCTATGGTAAGAATGGCTGAAAAAAAATATTAGGTACTCATGTAGAGAGTGATCTGCTGAAATAATAACGTTATTATTTAAAAAGCCATTTTTAACATGGGGAGGGGGGTGTTTTGTATCTATTCTGTACTTTAACCTTACAATTAAATAAAAAACATATCATAAAACTTTAATTAAACTTGGAAATACGATTTAAAAAATAGCGTGGATCAGTAAGTTCATTAGCTCCAGAAATTGTTAGGTAATATACAGAAAAGTTTCTACCAAGAAAACCATTATTTTTTTTTTGCTATTCTTACCAAGGGGAGGGGATGGTGTTTTGTCACTATTCTGTGCTTTCAACTAACAATTTATTAAAAAAACAAAAGGTAAATTTTCACATTAGGTCCACCTCCACAATTTTTAACATGGGTAGGTTGGGGGATGTTTATTCTGAAAGCCGTTCTTAACATGGGGAGAATTGTAGTATTTATTCCAAAAGCCATTTTTAAAAGACGAAAGACAGGTAAAAGGTTAAAACATGTGGTTAGGCATGGGTGTTGTTTATTCCGAAAGTTTTTCTTAATATGGGGAGGTTGGGAGTGTTTATTCATGGCTGTCAGTGAATTATAGGACATAGTAAAGGTCTTTATATCTCGAAAACTAATTGCCTCTGCAAATTTTAAATGAGATTTTCTTAGTCAGCATAGTCGAAAATTGTGGAGGTGGACCTAATGTAAAAAAAATACCCTCCCCCCAAAAAAGATATTGTGAAATTTAAATTTAAGCGCGGTATTAAAAATAAAATTAGACAGAAAAATGCACCTTTGGGTTTGTACTTGCACAAAGACTTGAAAAAGTTCTCAACAAAAACAAATATATAACAAGTAAATATTTTCAAAGGCAAGATAAGTTACTTTTCTACCTAATTGGATAATTTTTAGTGTTTTTATTGGGTTTGTACTACTGTACATATAAATTCGAAAAAGTTGTCAAAAAATAAATGTATAACAAATATTATCAAAGGCAAGATATGTTACTTTATTACCAAAATGGATAATTTCTTTATTTTTTTAATGTAAAATGTTTATTCGGCTCAAAAAATACAGCGTTTACTGCTATACTTGAAAATTACAAATGGCGGCAGACTGTGTTAAACATATTAGGCTTAGGAAAATGAGTTAAAACTAAAAAACTATACAAAATACTGTTAAAAACCACCGAATACATGTCTGCCTATGTCACGGTAACATATATTGAGTGAGTTCCTGAGAGTATTTTGTCTAGTTTTTTAATGTTAACTCATTTTCCCAAACTTAACGTGTTCAACAGTTTGCCGCCATTTTTATTTTTCAAATATACAGATAAACACTACATGTTTTCGAACCGATTAAACATTTTACACTAAATAAAAGCACTAAAATATTATCCAGTTAGGTAGAAAAGTAACTTATCTTGCCTTTGATAACATCTATTTGTTATATTTATTTTTTAACAACTTTTTCGTTTCTGTGTATTACTAAAATACAAACTCGTTTTATTTACTATAACATTTAGTCGGCTCGAAAAACTGTTTATCAGTGTATTTGAAAAATACAAACGATGACGGACACTGTTGATGATGTTAAGTTTGAGAAAATGATTTAAAACTAAAAAACTATACAAAATACTATCAGAAACCCACCGAATATGTCAGCCTATGTCACAATAACATATAATCAGTAGGTGTCTGACACTGTTTTGTATAGTTTTTAATTGATTTTCCCAAACTTAACGTATTCAACAGAGTCCGCGACCATTCGTCTTTTTCAAATACATAGATAAACACTGAATGTTTTGAGCCAATTAAACATTTTACATTAAATAAAAACACTAAAAAATTATCCAGTTAGATAGAAACGTAATTTACCTTACCTTTGCTTTCATTTATTCGTTTTTGGATAACTTTTTCGAATCTGTGTATAGTAACCCCCCCCCCCCCCCCCGCCTTACCCAAATATTATTTAAAAACTCACATTTTTTAATACAATAAAAAAGAAAACTATTTAGCGTTTCAACGTTTTAGCAACTTTCGGCTTAATCCACTGAATGTTGGTCGAGCCCAAGCCATGAATGATAGTAACTCCCAAGGATTCGAATCCAATTCTGCAAGGGTACCATTTTTTTTTTCATTTTCGCCTTTTTTTTTTTTTTTTTTTTTTTTTTTTATTAACTTTTTGGAGTGGATTGCTGTACTAAGAATATAAGAAACATGACTTTTCTCTTTTTATTAGAATTTTCCATTACACGAAATTAAGCCACAGCAACGCGTGGAAGGGTACAGCTGAGCACACTCAATTGGTTCTTCACAAATTAATCATGGTGAAACATTCGAGTCATTAAGTCGACATTTTCTCAATTGATTGCAATGATGCTTATGTATGTTGTTGGATAATGTAAACTCGCTCTTTCACTCTTTGCTTTACTGTGCCCACTTACCAAAATGTTATGTTATTCTTGTAACTTTTGAATCACACTTTTTTTTTGCCACAGCTGTAACAATTTTTAGAAAGGTGACTGTCTTTTTAAATCTTTTAAGCTAGCCATAAGTTTATCAAACCGATCTTATTTTCTTTGCAAATATAGTTTCCGTGAACAAGTGTCCTTAGGTGTATTTGGGTAAGTATTATTCAGTACACCTCCAGAAATTGTAGCATTTCTTGTGCCTTTCTCAGAGATCTCTTCAAGGTGTCTACAAATCTGTTAGCCTGACCATTTGACCTTTGATACTACTGTAAGGTCGTGATGTGATTCAACTGATATGTATTGCAGAATTACTTGAACTCTGTTGATGTGAATTGTGTGCCATTATTAGTAACTATGAATCGCTGAAGCATGCAAATAGTTCATGTAAGAACTCTATCGGGCAACTTGTGGTAGGTTTTTACATTTCAAGACTTCTAGCTATTTAGTGTAAGTGAGATAGTACTGGTCATTCAAAGGACTTGCATGTTTTGCTACAGTTTGCATGTAGTTGTTGGCTCTTTAGCTGTGAGTGCGCATCCTTTACATCAATTATGTCTGCTCTGTCTTTGCCCATGTCTGGCCAATGTAAGGCTTTCAGTCCATTTTTTCCTAGACATACGATATGAAAATCCTGCAGGATTTTTTTCTGCAAACTGCTCAGTATCACCACTCTGTCGTTATGTAAAAGGAAATTGTTGAAAAGTGAAAAACCCTCCGACACATTAGGATCTTTATTATAGATTTTATTCTTTGTGGTCTGGATAAAGTCATCCTTCAGAGCCTCCTTTTTATGTCTGTAAGTGTAACTGGGAGCTCTCTGATAATATCCGTGATCATATTCTTTATTTCGCAGTTAGTTCTTAATGTTGTGATGATTGAATCTTTGAAAACTTTGGTGTTTTTCGAAACAAGCCAAGATAACCTGTCGGCATGACAGATGTTTTTAGAAGACAATTTTGAAATCGTGGTATTGTACCCCAGCATAGAAGTTTATTGGTGGTATATACAGGTAGACAATTTTGAAATCGTGGTAGTGTACTCCAGTATAGAAGTTTATTGGTGGTATATACAGGTAGACAATTTTGAAATCGTGGTATTGTACCCCAGCATAGAAGTTTATTGGTGGTATATACAGGTAGACAATTTTGAAATCGTGGTATTGTACCCCAGCATAGAAGTTTATTGGTGATATATACAGGTAGACAATTTTGACCCGAATATCAACAACAGGGGATTGTGCAATGGCTTTCCTTGTTCCATAAGGTCGCTTGTGTAAAATGCAGGCGCCAATGCCATAAGAGCTGGCTCAGGCTTTCAACTATTATCTCAAGCTTGGAATCATAATGAATAATTTTTTGCATGAGAAACGTTGTCACTAAACCTCCACTGCCAGTTGATGTGAATCCTGGTTGGGACCATGAAAAGACAACTCAAAACAAGGTATAGGTTTTACAGATATTTTTAAAAAAGGAACAAATTTACAGAGAAAAGTGGTGACGTAAGCAAGGCTTTCTTGTCAGTGGGATATCTATGAAGTTCCATCTTCACAGAAGTGCTTGGCTTGATTATATTGATATATATAGTATTTGGAAGAGTCCATCCATGAGTAGGTAACGATCCCATAACATATATATATATATATATATATATATATATATATATATATATATCTACAATTATATACATGCAACTTTGTGTGAGTTTGTTCTTTATGAACTCCGAAACGGCTGAACAAATTTTCTTTAAAATTTACAGACCTTAAGTGTATACATCTAGGAATAGATAGTCGATGTGGATCCTGCGGTTTCTTTCACATACGGTTCAAGAAATCATGGCACTTTAAAAAATATTGTTTTTTTTTTTCAATAAATTCAAACTTATTTAATGAACACACACACAAACACACACATACTATATATGTAGTATATATACATATACTCCCCATGATACTACCCCTGCCCTCCCCTCCCCCACTGTCGCCAGCATACCTACTGACCCTCACTTGCACCTTCGCTTGCAACCCAACTACTATTTAAATAAATCTACCTAAAATTCCCACTGAGCCTCTCACACAAATTCCTGAAGATGCGTAAATGAATACACGGAAAGTTATTTAAAAAAAAAAGTTAAATAACCACAGACACTGAGAAGAAAAAATGCTTAGATCATACATCCATACTTTCATACATCCATACTTTCATACATCCATACTTTCATACATCCATACTTTCATACATCCATACTTTCAAACATCCATACTTTCAAACATCCATACTTTCATACATCCATACTTTCATACATCCATACTTTCAAACATCCATGCTTTCAAACATCCATGCTTTCATACATCCATGCTTTCAAACATCCATACTTTCAAACATCCATACTTTCAAACATCCATACTTTCAAACATCCATACTTTCATACATCCATACTTTCATACATCCATACTTTCATACATCCATACTTTCATACATCCATACTTTCATACATCCATACTTTCAAACATCCATACTTTCAAACATCCATACTTTCAAACATCCATACTTTCATACATCCATACTTTCAAACATCCATACTTTCATACATCCGTACTTTCGACGTATATACAAAAAAGATATGAAAAATTGAAAAAATAAAAAAAGGTATTACAAAACAGAAGCTTTCTGTTGTCTTTAACAATGTCTGCTTACATATAAATAATATTTTAATTCCTTCAGATTTTCTATTTCTTATTATAGAGCCAATTCTCTATCGATTATTATATTGTATCCAATATATGGTAGTGATTTCAAAAGTAAAAAAAATATTTGAGTGCTATCGACTAGAATTGGAACCAAAGTATACAACTCTCCAGCCTAATTTTAAAGCCATGTCCATACACATATAAACAGTTCGAAAATAATGCTGTTTAATTTATGAATATAGATTTTCACATGCACAGAACTAATAGCTTTAGTTTACTTACTCCTGCCAAGGTCACCTTTTTTAAAAAATTTGGCACCTTGGCAGCTTTTTTACTGGCTAAAAGCCGAATTGAAAGTGTTACACAAGTCTAAATACCCTATATATCAAATTTCAAGTCTGCAGACCAAAAATACAGAGAGGAGTTTGGTAGAGATGTTTTGCACACACAGAGACAAGGCTAATTTTATATATATACTAGTAGGCCGCCTGACATTGCCCGGTTGTAAAATATACTTAAATGTAATATCTTAATTCATGCAGATTTCGCATTTATTATTATAGAGTAAATTCTCTATTGATTATTATATTGTACCGATTTTAAAAGTTCCAAAAATGACTTTGGTGCCATAAGCTGGAATCAAAACCCAAACATTAAGTGCTCCAGCCTTAGTCGTTATTTAGTGCTTCAGCGTTTGTCATTACTGTCTGAGTTATAGTCAGATGGTTAAGCGACTTCAAGCTAAAAATATAAATGTACATATGTTCAGAAGTTAGTCGATTTACTCCTACCATGGTCAACTGTTTAGTTTTCCATTTTTGCTAGCTAAAAACAAAATCAAAAGTGTCCCTGAGGTGCAAGCGTAATGAGTAAATAGAACCAATCATCTAATAAGAAACCATAAAGATAAATAATTGATTAATGAAACTCGTTTTTCAAAGGAAGATACAAATTAGTTAACCTTCATGAAAAAGCTTGCTTATCCATGACTGAATATATTAAGAAGTTCGTTTCAATAATTTTGAAATAGAAAATTTAGGCTTTTAATGACAATGTTAGAGTGAGAAAAAACCCTCAACTTTCTAAGTATATATATATATATATATATATATATATATATATATATATATATAGCATGTTTATTTATTTATACAAACATTATTGGCTATAAATGTGTATACATCTTTCCTCTGTGAATTCTGCATAAATAAACATATAATAATCCTCTGCTTGTCATTGAGTAGTTTCAGTTAATTCACATATTGAAAACTAATATATATATATATATATATATATATATATATATATATTAGTGGCCTGGCAAGGTCACAGAGGAGACAAGGTCACAGAGGAGACAACAGAAGCAGCAAAACTGAAGCTGCCTGCCAGAAAACTATATATACAAATGTAGGCATATTTTATTGGTTTGAAAATATAGTTTTTTTTTTTTTTACGAATTGGCATAAAATTTTAACCAAAGAATAGTATTATAATATTCAAAAAGCCTGAAAATTTTCAGGTAGTTTCGTCCCATAAAACCAAAGATATGAGCATTTCAATATTCAATTTAGCTACGAGTGTGTGTGTGTGTATATATATATATATATATATATATATATATATAATATTTTAATTTATATAGACAAATATTACATAGTCGCTATGCTAAACATGCTAATGTTTCAGAGCAATTGGTTTATTAATAAAACAAAAGTTCCTCATCAGGCGACAGGAATAAAGTTTATCTGCTATTCAAAGCATCTGATTCCTAAATGAAATATATTTTTTTATTTATAAAAATAAAATATTAAATCGCTAACTTGAAGTGGGAGGGTGATATTAAGTAATGTTTTATACTCAAAAATAGAAGGCGATATGGGAAAAGGGGATGTCAAGACTTAATAAGATAAAGGAGAAGGGTAGAAAGAGATAAAAAAGGAAAAGGAAGTGACAGCTACAAAGGAGAAAGAAGAAAGAAAAGGAAAAAAAGAGAACGGAAAGACAGAAGGGGTCAGTATGGTTACATCACATTACTATCAGAAAAGGAGAGAGGTGAAAACAATATGCCAAGTTTACAAGTGTTTGAAATGATATGTCAATGAAAGAAGATGACGTAAAGAGGGGAGGGGGAATAATGACAAGTTAGCAAAGAGGATTTACAGCAAGATACAAATATTTATATGCATGTCACAAATCTAGCAGGATAAATACACATATATACACACATATGTGTGTAAAGAAATAATAAAAAAAATAAAAACTGTGGCAACTTTGTATAAAGGTAAATAGACTGTGATCTCTTAAGCATAAATATATTTATATATTTATCACAATGAATTAAATAATTTAAAATTAAAATTTCCAGTAACGAAAATTAAAGATCTAATAATAGTAATAATAATAATAATAATAATAATAACTAGCAGGACCTGTGGAAATTCCACAGCAGACTTTTTTCGTATGTAATATATTGATGTTGGCATTCTGTCGATGATGGCTTGTATTATTTTAGCTCTTTTGTTAAAACTACAAAAAGCGAATAACGGTGTGGATCTAAGCTAGCAGGGACGCCCAGCATAGCTCAGTCATAAAATATGCTTAGATATGGTATTTTAAGCTATGTAAATTTCGTATATATTTTTATAGAGTCAATTCTCTACTGTTCTTGCATATTTAAAGTTGTGATTTAAAAAATATAAAACACCATATACTAGGTGATATAGGAGAATCAGCTTGAATTGAAATCGAAACCAAAACTTATAATGAAAAAATGTATGTATGTATATATATATATATATATATATATATATATATATATAACGTGAGTTTCTTCAGCTATAATCGAAACTGAAACCAAAACTTATGAAGCATTCTTGGTAAAATTATTTATTAAAAAAAATAGATAACTTGAGTGCTATCCGCTATAATCGAAACCGAAATCAAAACTTGGTAAGATTATTTATTACAAGAAATAGAAGGAAATAACAATTAAACAACAGTCACTCGGAAGAGAAAAGACGTAAGCGTGACACACAAAAGAACACATACGCTATCGTATTAATATATAGATGATAATAATAATAATTCTGATTTCGCTTATGAATGTCTCTCTGGAAAGGGATGGGATTCATTTCTAGAGGATTTCCCTTAATCCCGGCTTCAAAGATCAAGGGTTTTCTTAAGGATGTTGGTGGTACCTATAATTGCAGAGGTTTGAAGGCTGCCTAAAACATCGGGGATTTGTAGTTTTTTCAATTGTCTTTCCAGACGACTTGATACTACTCCTAGTGTACCAACTACGACCAGGATTATTTGTATTTTAACCCCGTGTATACACCTTATCTCCAAGGCCAATGGAGCATAATTGCTCCACTTTTCATTCTCCTCTCTCACATTCCTGTCCCAGGGTACTAAAAAGTCTACAATCTCTCAGTTTTATGAGACCTTGTCAATGACGACCAAATCCGGACGATTATGTTCCAATTGTTTGGTCGTTATGACACTTTTGTCCCACCATACCTCTATCTTGCCATCTTCACTTGTTCTCACTTCATCAGGCACCTCCTCAAATCATTTTCCAGCACACTTCACCTCAGCCCTCTTACACACCTCCCAATATATCCAGAGTCCCATGCGGTGCTCTCTCTGGGCCAGTCCACTACATCCTGCTGCAAGGTGCGCAATTGACTCTGAGGTCTTACCACAAATCCAGCATTCTGCAGCAACTTCCTCTCCTAGAACCACTTTTTTGAACAATGCCTGCTCTTGTGCTGCACAAACAAAAGCTTCAGTACTCTTAGCCCGATATCCAGCTCTAAGCCATTGCCATGATCTTTCATCAGCCACTTCTGCTATATCCTGGAAGAACCTTCCATGCATTTTCTTCCTAGCCAGTTCCTCTGCCCTTTCTCTATCCATACATTTCACATAATCAGCCTTGGTCTCACATACCTTCACTTCATTGGCCACAACCTAGCATTACAAGTTGATTTTTTCTTTTTAGATAATTGTTATTTTATCAACCTGCATGAAAAGAGCTATGTAAAAGATACTAAAAACCGTTTGAATTATGCAAATACCATCAGTAGTTTAAAAGTTATGAGAATTTTAAGGGCCAAAATTTAGGCTTTTCTGTGGATATTTTTCTTTAGAAAAAGTGGGTTAAATTACAGACCTCAACATTTCAAGAAATTCGGTAATTTCGCCACCATTTATTTATTTTTCCAGCTATTCTCATGAAACTTGGCAGTCTTATGTAAAATTGTGTGCTCTTTCTGATTATGCAGTCAAATCTAATGTAGCTCTTTACCATAAGCCATGAATTCTAAATTAAGATGTACAAATTTCAATTTTTTTAAAACTGGCGCATGGTATCATACAGTGGGTGTCTATTTATGAACAAAACTAAGTATTATAGTGGTATTTAAATATAGCTTTATTGTGAATAGGCATTTTCCTGCCTCCTCACCAAAGGAGAGCTTAATCTTGGGTGTAGCCATTGAATGCCTAAAGAGCATTCATGGCTAGTATTTACTACTCCCTTCAAAGAAAAAAAATTGAGTAGATATGAATAAATCTCAGAAAAATTTTCATATAGATTTTGGATTTCTGTAAAAGATGGAAATTCCCATAGTCGACCAGAATTTATGCATTTTGGGACCAGTCCAATTGTTAATTTTGTTAATCCTCTCTATCTGGTACAAAATATACCCCTATTTTCTGCGATGCAACCCTAAATCGTACTTTACATGAATCCTTGATGTAACTTTCACAGTGCCAGGATACCAGGAATCGTGATAAGCAACAACTATATATTCATCAGTTGATGGTATTTTTTGTCATTTCTATTCTATTGTTTTACTGAAAATTCAATTATGTAAACAAACAAATAAAACGGTAATTTTTTTACCTTGTTTCTACGTTAACATTTAAAATTACTTCTATAGGTTTTAAGGTATGCTGAAAACGAATATCGCATTTAAATTTCTGCAAATAAATAAGGATATTAAGCAATGTCATTTCTTATGTTATCGCTGGTGGCCATCTTGATACGCGCAAGCGCAACCCCGAGAAACTATGCACAAACGCACATACCAAGATGGCCACCAGCAACAACGTAAGAAATGACATTGCTTAATATCCGGAAAGCTACTTATTTTCAGAAAATTTAAATGCGATATTCGTTTTCAGTATACTCGAAAACCTAGAAAGGTAGTCATTTTAAAGAAAAATGTTAAGGTGAAAACAAGGTAAAAATTTACAAAATGCATCACAATGAAATTCTTTATTGAACCGCCTAATTATTTGTATTATTATCATTTAGATATCCTCAGTTAAAAAAAAACTGGTTTGTTTTACAGATTCAAAAAAATAGTCTTGACAATGAATTAAAAATAAATTCAAGTTTCACAATATCTTTTTTTATTTAATTGTTAAGTAAAAGTACAGAATAGTTAACAAAAAATACCCTTCCTTCCCCATGTTAAGAATGGGTTTCTAAATAATAACGTTATTATTTCAGTATGGTAGCATAAGTGCAAAAGTACCTTTTATTTGTTATGCTTTTTTGTTTTTTGGACCACTAAAAAACACAATTCTACCTTAATTACAAATAAGTAGTTAAACGCATGTACGTAGTACATTTTGTTGCACGTGTACTGAAAGCGTTAAAAACAACAAAATAGTATTGTTTGGAAATCAAATTTGAAAAACTTGAAAATATTTTTTTTTAAATTGACGAACTCAGAATAAAAAATTACTAGTCTAGTAAGACGAAAGCAAAAACAGTTTTCTATTTTTAAGAGAATGTTTTAGTCAGCTCAGCGCATGACGCGCTTAGCGACCGTTTTTCCGTAAGCGAATTTGATTTCTATAAAAGATAACATTTGAAATAAAATTCCGCGCAATTAATAATTATCAAATATTTACATATTATACATGAAAATAATTCTGAAACTATTATTTATATGAAAATGGATGATTATATGCAGATTTATCTCATCAATTTTGAAATATTCTTTGTCAACTTTGCTCGGTCGTAACTTTGCTTCCTATCGTCGTAAAAATAAAAATCAAACACCAGTAGAGATGGACTTCTTTGTTTATATAGCCTGTAAAATTTCAGCCATATCCAATCAAATTTAAACCCGCGCATGTGTCTACAAACGTAATATATAAAATGAAAACATTGAAAAAAGTGTTTCTCTTTTTGTCGTCATTTTTTTTTACCAATTTTTCATTTTAAACTTGGAGCATAAAAACATTGAAGGCATAAAAGAAAAATAAATTAAAATTATTGGAATGCTGATTTTATTCTCTTTCCATCAATATAATTCTTTTAAAAATTGACCAACAAATAAAAAAGATATGACTTGTTGAAGCACATTAGGTATGTTATCAATCTCCACGAAAATACAGCGTACGCTTGTAATGCTACACAACCTTAAGTATCCACTTCCCACTTCTAATCACATGCTCCTTCAACGACATCTCCTCGGTTCTAACACACTTTTCAATCCTCTCTCACCATCTTTCCTCTTTTGCTCCTTGCTACGCTACTTCGAATGTGAAATATACCAAACATTGCTAAAACTTTTCTTATTTTGATATCCATGGCATGCAAATCCTTGTCAGACCATTCTAAAATTCCCACACTGTATCTCAAAACACTGACTGCCCATGCATTTACTGCTTTCATTAGGTTTCCTCCATACAGTTTCGACTTTGCAATTAGTTTCACTCTTCTAAGATACTCCTTCCTGACCTTCTCCTTCATTTCTCTGTTCATGATGTCTACACCCTCCAATACTCCCAAATACTTATATCCTGTATCTTCTATTTCTTGCATGATTTCTCTATTTGGCAGCACTATTCCATTTGAATGAACCTTTACTCCTCTTTTCATCACCAGCACCGCACATTTACTAATCCCAAACTCCATCCCAATGTCTTTTGAGTATGTCCCCACAAGTTTTACCAGTCTCTCCATTTCCTTTTCATTTCTACCGAATATTTTCAAATCATCCATAAACAGTAGATGGTTGAGGCATCTGTCACCAGATCCAAAGTTATACCCCAGTTTTTCTCTCTTCAAGAGGATGCTCAGTGGCATCATTATCATTACAAAAAGAAGTGGCGATAACAAATCTCCTTGAAATATTCCACGTTTAATGCCAACCTGCCCCATCTCCTCTCTGTTTGCTGTCAGCACCGTTTTCCATTGAGCCATACTTGTCTCCAAAAGCCCTACCACATTCTCAGCAACCTTCATCATCAATAGTGTTTCACGTATCCATGAATGAGGAACCATGTCATAAGCCTTTCTGTAATCGATCCATGCTACACTCAGATTCCTCTTCTTCACATCCTGCATTAATGCTTTATCAATTAGTAGTTGCTCTTTGGTACCTCTCGAGCCTTTCCGGCACCCCTTCTGTTCATTAGAAAAAACACCATTACTCTCAAGATGTTCATAAATTTTCTACACAAATATTCCAGTCAACAGTTTCCACATCAGTGGCAGACATGTAATTGGTCTATAATTATTGGCATCTGTTCCTTTTGCAGGATCTTTCCTAATCAGTGTTGTTCTTCCCTTCACAAGCCAATCAGGGACATCTCCCGACTCTACAACCCTTTGCAGAGCAGCAGCTATAGGTGGATAAAGGTATGGGAACTGCTTAAATCAGAAGCCCATCACTCCATCTGGACCAGCTGCCTTCCAGTTTGTCATCCTTCGTATGCCAGCTTTAACGTCATCGATGGTTATCTCAATGTTCTTCATCTGCTGCATTTCTGATAGCCTTTCTCTGACCTCTCCCAACCAACTAGCCTTCTCATTATATCGCCCTTCGATGGACCAAATCCCACTCCAGAACTTCCTTGCATCTTTTGCATTTGGAGGGTTATTTCCTGCCTGTTTACTACCATTTAATTCTTTATACAGCTGAGACTGATTGTTCCAGAAAAGGTTGTTCTGCCGAAATGCAACACTTTTTCCAACAAAGTTCCTAATTTTTATGCCACCGGTGTGGACCTTCTCTTTCAACATTGTTAGAACGTTCATCGTTCCCTTTTCCAGCAATCTATACCTCCTTTCAAGCTCGTCCTTAGCTTTCTGTCCTAGTTTAACTCCTTTTCTTATTTCTTCAATTCTACCAATGTCTTTCCGCCACCATTTAATACTTTCTTCAAGCCGCCTCTGCAAGTGTGGCCTTCTATCCTTCATTTTCCCCCTTTTTCTTCTGTAATAAGCCAAGACGATTTGCAATAACGTATGATGCTACATATAGAAGCCTGTTAAGTTCCGTAATCGATATGTTCTTTCTTATGATGTTGTGAATTACTCCTTGAATTATTTTTACCTCGTTTTTCACCTTCTGCCTATCACTACTCTTCATACTTGGAATCTCTATAATATCGTCTCTAAGAACAACCTCTTTTAACTTCTGAAGTACTTCTTTTTCTACAGAAGTCAAAGTTCGAACTTCATCACCACTTCTCCATACATCTGCTCTTTTCACTGGCTCCATTGTCTCAGAGTCAATGATCTCATCTGCCTTAGATCCTTTAAACTCTTTCTCATTACTTCCCCTAACCATAGGATTCCATATCTCCTCAGTTGTCCGCCTCCCATCATCATTTACATTTCCCTTCTGCACTTCCACTCTCTCAGTTCTTTCATCAGAGCTAGTTTCATCAATTTTACTTTCGTTATTTATTTCATTCCTAACCATCCATTCAATCTCTTCTCTTGTAATCACTGAAAATAGATTGTTATTTTTAATTTGTTTTAACTGGGATACAAAGCTCGCAACACTTCTAGGTCCCCCTCCTCTCGATTCCCATTCTTCCTTCATTTTTCGGATATATCCACCAGATTTGGTACTTCCACTTCTTACAAGCATTCCCACAGTACTATTCTTTCCTCATCTGTCCATGTTTTTTTTTACATTTCCTGTTCCAACTCCCTTCATGTCTTGATACCCTCTCTGGCAATTCTCACGCCCCCTATATCCAGCCACATCCTCAGAATTTGGAACGGTTGTATGATGACGACAGGACCCACCCTGTTGACCAGTGGGACACCTATCTGACGTGAGACCATCACAAGATGTTCTAGCCTCATTCACGTCATTATTTTCAATATTTTGATTTGACATTCTCCCATAAATTGGGTTAGTGAATTTAAGGTTAAATTTCTTAATCTTATCAAAGTGCATTTTCCGCCAGAGAACATCCTCCATAAGATTTTTAACAAAAACTAAGAACCCTCCAACTAAGTTATAGTTGTAGCGATAACCTTGAAAAACATAATAGGAAAGTATTAAATAGCAATCAAGAGCCAAATATATCTGAACTCAATTGCAATTGTTTAAACAAGCCTGAATGCCCCCTTGAACACAATTGTTTAGTTCAAACCCGTAGTATTACAAAGCAACCATCACTACTGAGAAAAATCTCCATATTAGTAAATACTATATTGGCATGGCTGGTACACTTTCAAAGAGAGGTTCTCGGGTCATAAATGTTCATTTAACAATTCAAAATACAAGAACAGAACATCACTTGCGACATACTATGGGAATTTAAAGGAGCAGAACTTAACACCAGTTGTCAAATGGGACATTCTTAGGAAAACAAGCACTTGTAAAGGAATTGTAAACAAAGATAATAACATTAAAAATACAACATTTACTCTGTACGTGACTATCAAAGAATTGTTTCTGTTTTCATATCATGATCTACAACACAAAAACTAACAACCAACGATATTTTCATTAGATGAAACCATTTAGAAAAGAAGCTGTGGCAACTTTTTTCTACCTTTCTTTACATTTTTTTTTCTTAATTAAAAAAGAAGTGTTATGGTTAGGTTTTTAATGCGACAAAAGGAAATTATAATTTTTTTCAAACAACACTTTTTCATAAAGCAAGGATGAAATATGAAAAAAAGCTGCGGCTTTCTTTTCTTTTTTAAAACAATGAAAATGTGACGATAGTTGCAGAGGAATTGTAACAAAAAAAACTGCGATTTATTTTTTAAATGTTGGTGTTATTTAGATTTATTTATTATTTAAATGTTGGTGTTATTATTTAGATTTTTTTATTTTTTAAATGTTGGTGTTATTTAGATTTTTTATTTAAATGTTAGTGTTATTATGATTTATTGATTATCTAAATGTTGGTGTTATTATTTAGGTTTTTTATTATTTAAATGTTGGTATTATTTGGATTTTTTATAATTTAAATGTTGGTATTATTATTTAGATTTTGTATTATTAAAATGTTGGTGTTATTATTTAGATTTTTTATTATTTAAATGCTGGTGTTAATATTTAGATTATTTATTATTTAATGTTGGTGTTATTATTTAGATTTTTTATTATTTAAATGTTGGTGTTATTATTTAGATTTTTTTATTATTTCAATCTTGGTGTTATCATTTAGATTTTTATTCTTTAAATGGTGGTGTTATTTAGATTTTTTATTATTAAGATTTTGGTGTTATTATTTAGATTTTTTTTTATTTAAATGTTGGTGTTATTATTTAGATTCATTTATTATTTACATGTTGGCCTTATTAAAATTTATTTATTATCTAAATGTTGGGTTTATTTTTAAGATTTATTTATTATTTAAATGTTGGTGTTATTATTTAGATTCATTTATTATTTAAATGTTGGTCTAATAAGACCAACATTTAAATAATAAATGAATCTAAATAATAACACCAACATTTAAATTTATTTATTATCTAAATGTTGGTGTTATTATTTAGATTTATTTATCATTCAAATGTTGTATATATCATTTAAATGTTGGTGTAATTATTTATATTGACTTATTATTTAAATGTTGGTGTTATTATTTAGATTAATTTATTATTTAAATGTTGTTATTTAGATTTTTTATTATCTAAATGTCAGTGTAATTATTTAGATTTATTTATTACTTAAATGTTGGTTTTATTATTTAGATTTATTATCTAAATGTTGGTGTTATTTTAAAGATGTATTTATTATTTAAATGTTGGTGTTATTATTTAGATTCATTTATTATTTAAATGTTGGTGTTATTATTTAGATTCATTTATTATTTAAATGTTGGGGTTATTATTAAGATTCATTTATTATTTAAATGTTGGTGTTATTATCGAGATTTGTTTATTATCTAAATGTTGATTTTATTATTTAGATTTATTTATTATATAAATGTATGTGTTATTATTTAGATTTATTTATTATCTAAATGTTGGTTTTATTATTTAGATTTATTTATTATCTAAATGTTGGTGTTTTTTTAGATTTATTATTATTTAAATGTTGGTGTTTTTTCAGATTTATTTATTATTTAAATGTTGGTGTTATTTAGATTTACTAATTCATTATTTAAATATTGGTGTTATGTTGTAGATTTATTTGTTATTTAAATGTTATTATTTTTTAGATTTATTTGTTATTTGAATGTTGGTGTTATTATTTAGATTCATTTATTATCTAAATGTTGGTGTTATTATTTAGATTTATTATGTAAATGTTGTTTTATTATCTAGATTAATTTATTATCTAAATGTTGGTGTTATTATTTAGATTTATATATCATTTAAATGTTGGTGTTATTTAGATTTTTTATTATTTAAATGTTGGTGTTATTATTTAGATTTTTTATTATCTAAATGTCGGTGTAATTATTTAGATTTATTTATTACTTAAATGTTGGTTTTATTATTTAGATTTATTATCTAAATGTTGGTGTTATTTTAAAGATTTATTTATTATTTAAATGTTGGTGTCATTATTTGGATTTATTTCTTATTTAAATGTTGGTGTTATAATTTAGATTTATGTATTATTTAAATGTTGGTGTTATAATTTAGATTTATTTGTTATTTAAATGTTTGTGTTATTATTTAAATTTATTTATTATTTAAATGTTGGTGTTATTATTTCGATTAACTTATTATTTAAATGTTGGTGTTATTATTTAGATTTGTTATTATTTAAATGTTGGTGTTATTATTTAGATTAATTTATTATTTAAATGTTGGTGTTATTATTTAGATTTATTTATTATTTAAATGTTAATGTTATTATTTAGATTTTTTATTATTTAAATGTTGGATTATTATTTAGTTTTACTTATTATTTAAATTTTGGTTTTATTAGTTAAATTTATTTTCTAAATGTTGGTGGTATTTTAAAGATTTATTTATTATTTAAATGTTGGTGTTATTATTTAGATTCATTTATTATTTAAATGTTGGTGTTATTATTTTGATTTATTCATTATATAAATGTTTGTTATTATTTCGATTTTTTTATTATCTAAATGTTGGTGTTATTATTTTGATTTATTCATTATATAAATGTTTGTTATTATTTCGATTTTTTTATTATCTAAATGTTGGTGTTATTATCGAGATTTGTTTATTATCTAAATGTTTATTTAATTATTTTATGATTTAGATTACTTTATTATCTAAATGTATGTGTTATTATTTAGATTTATTTATTATCTAAATGTTGGTTTTATTATTTAGATTAATTTATTATCTAAATGTTGGTGTTTTTTTAGATTTATTTATTATTGAAATGTTGGTGTTATTATTTTAGATTTACTTATTCATTATTTAAATATTGGTGTGATGTTGTAGATTTATTTGTTATTGAAATGTTATTATTTTTTAGATTTATTTGTTATTTGAATGTTGGTGTTATTATTTAGATTCATTTATTATTTAAATGTTGGTGTTAATATTTAGATTTATTTATTATTAAAATGGTGGTGTTATTATTTAGATTGTTTATTTAAATGTTGGTGTTATTATTTAGATTCATTTATTTATTATGTAAATGTTGATATTATTGTTTAGATTTATTTGTTATTTAAATGTTTGTGTTATTATTTGGAGTTTTTTATTATTTAATGTTGGTATTATTATTTAGATTGTTTTTATTTACATGTTGGTGTTATTATTTAGATTTATTTATTATCTAAATGTTTGCGTTATCATTTAGATTTATTTATTATTTAAATGTTGGTGTTATTATTTAGATTTTTTTTAGTATATAAATCTTGGTATTATCATTTTGATATTTTATTATTTTAATGTTTATTATTATTCAGATATATTTATTATTGAAATGTGGGTGTTATTATTTAGATTTATGTATTATTTAAATGTTGGTGCTATAATTTAGATTCACTTATTATTAAAATGTTGGTGTTATTATTTAGATTTATTTATTATTTTAACGAGGGTGTTATTATTAAGATTTTTTTTATTCAAATGTTGGTTTTATTATTTAGATTCATTTATTTTTTTAAATGTTGTTATTATTTAGGTTTACTTATTTCTTAATATTGGTGTTATTGTTTAGATTTATGTATTATTTAAATGTTGGTGTAATATTTTAGATTAATGTATTATTTAAATGTTGATGTTATTATTTAGATTTATTTATTATTTTAAAGTTGGTGTTATTATTGAGATGTATTCATTATTTAAATCTTGGTGTTATTATTTACATTTGTGATTATTTAAATGTTGGTGTTATGTAGATGTTTTATTATTATATCCTGGGGTTTATTATTTAGATTTATTTATTATTAAAATATTTGTGTTATTATTTAGATGTATTCATTATTAAAATGTTGGGGTTATTATCATGATTTATTTATTATTTAAATATTCGTGTTATTATTTAGATGTACTGATTTAGATGTTTAGATTTTTTATTATTTACATGTTGGTGTTATTATTTAGATTTATTATTTAAATGTTTGCGTTATTATTAAAATTTACTTATTTAAATGTTGGTGTTACTATTTTGATTTATTTATTATTTAAATGTTGGTGTTATTATTTTGATTTATTTATAAACTAAATGTTGTTTTTTAAATAATACAAAATCTAAATAAAAACACCAACATTTAAATAATAAAAAAATCTAAATAATAACACAAACATTTAAAAAAACACACTAAATAATAACAACTACATTTAAATAATAAATAAATCTTAATAATAACACAACATTTAAATAATAAATAAATCTAATAATTCCACCAAATAACACCAACATTTAAATAATATATATATCTAAAATATCACACCAACATTTAAATAATAAATATATCTGAATAATAACATCAACATTTAAATAATAAATGAATCTAAATAAAAACACTAACATTTAGATAATAAATAAATCTAAATAATAACACTAACATTTAGATGATGCATAAGTCTTAATAATAACAACATTAAAGTTCAGATAATAAATAAATCTAAATAATAACACGAACATTTAAATAATAAAAAAATCTAAATAATAACACCAACATTTAAATGACAAATAAATCTAAAAAATAACACACACATTTAGATAATAAATACATCTAAATAATAACACCACCATTCAGATAATAAATAAATATTAATAACACGAACATTTAAATAATAACTAAATCTAAATAATGAAACAAACATTTAAAAAATAAATGCATATAAATGACACGAACATTTAAATAATAAACAAATATAAATAACACCAACATTTTAATAATAAAAAATCTAAATAATAACAAACAGTTAAATAATTAATAGATCTAAAGAATAGCACCAACATTTAAATAATAAATGAATCTAAATAATAACACCAACATTTAGATGAATAAATCTAAATACTCAAACCACCATTTAAATAATAAAACATCTAAATAATAACCCCAACATTTAAATAATAAATAAATCTACATAATGAACCCAAAATTTAAATAAGTAATTCAAAATAATAACACCAACATTTAGATAAAAAATAAATCTAAATAATAACACCACCATTTAGATAATAAATAAATCTAAATAATAACACCAACATTTAGATGAAGAAATCTAAATACTAAAACCAACATTTAAATAATAAATAAATAATAACACCAACATTTAGATAAAAAATAAATCTAAATAATAAGACCAACATGTAGATAATAAATAAATCTAAATATTAACACCAACATTTAAACAATAAATAAATCTAAATAACACCAACATTTGAATAATAAATAAATCTAATAACACCAAATAACACCAACATTTAAATAATAAATTAATCTAAATAAAACCAACATTTAAATAATAAATAAATCTAAATAACACTAACATTTAAGTAATAAGTAAATCTAAATAATAACACCAAAATTTAAATCATAAATAAATCTAAATAATAACACGAACATTTACATAACAAATAAATCTAAAATATAATACCAACATTTAGATAATAAATAAATCTAAAAACTAACACCAACTTTTAGCTAATAAATAAATCTAAATAATAACACCAACTTTTTGATAAAAAATTAATCTAAATAATAAAACCAACATTTAGATAATTAATACATCCGAATAATAACACCAACATTTAAATAATAAAGACATCTAAATATTACCACCAACATTTAAATAATAAATCTACATAATAACACCAACATTTAAATAATACATGAATAAAAATTAACACCAACATTTAAATAATAAAAAATCTTAATAATAACAGAAACATTTCAATAATAAATCTAAATAATAACACCAGTATTTAGATAAAGTAATCTACATAATAAAACCAACATTTAAATAATAAATAAATCTAAATCATAACACCATCATTTAGATAATAAATCTAAATAATGAAACCAACATTTAAATGATAAAGAAATCTAAATGATAACACCAAAAATTAAATAATAAAAAATAAAATAATAGCACCAACATTTAAAAAATCTACATAACAACAACATTTAAAAAATAAATAAATGTTAGTGTTATTATTTAGATACATTTATTTAGTTGGTGCTATTTTATTAGATTTACATATTATTTAAATATTTGTGTTATTATTTAGATGTTTTATTATTTAAATGTTGGGGTTTTTATTATGATTTATGTATTATTTAAATATTGGTGTTATTATTTAGATTAACTGATTTAGATGGTGGTGTTATTATTTAGATTTATTTATTATCTAAATATTGGTGTTTTTATTTAGATTTATCTTTATTTAAGTGTTGGTGTTATTTAGATTTATTTATTATCTAAATGTTGGTGTAAGTACTGGGATTTTTTATTATTTAAATGTTAAGGTTAATAAATAAATAATAACAATAATATTTAAATAATACAGAATCTAAATAAAAACACCAACATTTAAATAATAAAAAAAATCTATATAATAACTCAACATTTAAATAAAAAATAAATTTAAATAATATCACAACATTTAAATATTAAATAAATCTAATAATTCCACCAAATAACACCAACATTTTAATAATAAATATATCTTACATATCACACCAACATTTAAATAATAAATATATCTGAAAAATAACACCCACATTAAAATAATAAATGAATCTAAATAATAACACCAACATTTAGATGATACATAAATCTAAACAATAATACCAACATTTAGATAATAAATAAATCTTAATAATAACACCAATATTTAAATAATAACTAAATCTAAATAATGAAACAAACATTTAAAAAATAAATGCATCTAAATGACACCAACATTTAAATAATAAATAAATTTAAATAACACCAATTTTAATAATAAAAACTCTAAATAATAACAAACAGTTAAATAATAAATAAATCTATAGAATAACACCAACATTTAAATAATAAATAAATCTTAATAACACCAACATTTGAATAATACATAAATCCACACCAAATAATAATAATAAATCAACACCAAATCAATAACACCAAATAACAGCAACATTTAAATAATAAATAAATCTAAATAACACTAACATTTAAGTAATAAGTAAATCTAAATAATAACACAAAAATTTAAATCATAAATAAATCTAAATAATAACACCAACATTTACATAACAAATAAATCTAAAACATAATACCAACATTTATATAATAAATAAATCTAAATACTAACACCAACATTATATAATAAATAAATATTAATAATAACACCAACATTTAGATAATAAATCAATCTAAATAATAACACCAACTTTTAGATAATAAATACATCCGAATAATAACACCAACATTTAAATAATAAAGACATCAAAATATTATCACCAACATTTAAATAATAAATAAATCTACATAATAACACCAACATTTGAATAATACATGAATCTAAATAATAAAACCAACATTTAAATAATAACACATCTAAAAAATAACACCAACATTTAAATAATAAAAAATCTAAATAATAACAGGAACATTTTAATAATAAATCTAAATAATGACACCAACATTTAGATAATAAATAAATCTAAATAATAACACCAACATTTTGATAAATTCATCTACATAATAAAACCAACATTTAGAACAATTAATCTACATAATAAAACCAACATTTAAAGATATTTATTATTTTGGTTTCATTATTTAGATTTATTATCTAAATGTTGGTGTTATGATTTAGATTTATCTATTATTTAAATGTTGGTGTTATTTACATTTATTTATTATCTAAATGTTGGTGTCATTATTTAGATTTTTTATTATTTAAATGTTGGGGTTATTATTATGATTGATGTATTATTTAAATTTACTGATTTAGATGTTGGTGTTATTATTTAGATTTATTGTTTATCTAAATATTGGTGTTATTATTTAGATTTATCTCTTATTTAAATGTTGGTGTTATTTACATTTATTTATTATCTAAATGTTGGCGTTATTATTTATATTATTTATTATTTATATTATTTATTATTTAAATGTTGGGGTTAATTAGATTTATTTATTATTTAAATGTTAGTGTTTATATTTAGATATATTTATTATTTAATGGTTGGTTTTATTATTTAGATTTATTTATTATTGAATGTTGGTGTTATTATTTAGATTTATTTGTTATTTAAATGTTGGTGTTTTTAAGATTTATTATTTAAATGTTGATTTTAGTACTTAGATTTATTTATTATTTAAATGTTGGTGTTATTATTTAGATTTATTTATTATTTAAATGTTGGGTTAATTATTTAGATTTATTTATTATCTAAATGTTGGTGTTATTATTTAGATTTATTTATCATCTGAATGTTGGTGTTTTTCAGATTTATTTATTTTCCAAATGTTGGTGTTATTATTTAGATTTATTCATTATATAAATGTTGGTGGTATTAGTAAGATTTATTTATTATTAAAATGTTGGTGTTATTATTAAAATTTACTTATTTAAATGTTGGTGTTACTATTTTGATTTATTTATTATTTAAATGTTGGTGTTATTTAGATTTATTTATTATCTAAATGTTGGTGTTATTATTTAGATTTATTTATTATCTAAATGTTGGTGTTATTTAGATTTATTATCTAAATGTTGGTGTTATTATTTAGATTTATTTATTATCTAAATGTTGGTGTTATATAGATTTATTTATTATCTAAATGTTGGTGTTATATAGATTTATTTATTATTCTAAATGTTGGTGTTATTATTTAGATTTATTTATTATCTAAATGTTGGTGTTATTATTTAGATTTATTTATTATCTAAATGTTGGTGGTATTAGTTAGATTTATTTATTATTAAAATGTTGGTGTTATTATGAAAATTTACTTATTTAAATGTTGGTGTTACTATTTTGATATATTTATTATTTAAATGTTGGTGTTATTTAGATGTTTTTATTATCTAAATGTTGGTGTTATTATTTAGATTTATTTATTATCTAAATGTTGGTGTTATTTAGATTTATTTATTATCTAAATGTTGGTGTTATTATTTAGATTTATTTATTATCTAAATGTTGGTGTTCTTTAGATTCATTTATTATTTAAATGTTGGTGTTATTATTTAGATTTATTTATTATTCTAAATGTTGGTGTGATTTAGATTTATTTATTATCTAAATGTTGGTGTTATTTAGATTTATTTATTATCTAAATGTTGGTGTTATTATTAAGATTTATTTATTATCTAAATGTTGGTGTTATTATTTAGATTTATTTATTATCTAAATGTTGGTGTTATTTAGATTCATTTATTATTTAAATGTTGGTGTTATTATTTAGATTTATTTATTATGTAAATGTTGGGTTAATTATTTAGATTTATATATTATCTAAATGTTGGGTTTATTATTTAGATTTATTTATCATCTGAATGTTGGTGTTTTTCAGATTTATTTATTTTCCAAATGTTGGTGTTATTATTTTAGATTTATTTATTATATAAATGTTGGTGGTATTAGTTAGATTTATTTATTATTAAAATGTTGGTGTTATTATTAAAATTTACTTATTTAAATGTTGGTGTTACTATTTTGATTTATTTATTATTTAAATGTTGGTGTTATTTAGATTTATTTATTATCTAAATGTTGGTGTCATTATTTAGATTTTTTATTATTTAAATGTTGGGGTTATTATTATGATTGATGTATTATTTAAATTTACTGATTTAGATATTGGTGTTATTATTTAGATTTATTGTTTATCTAAATATTGGTGTTATTATTTAGATTTATCTCTTATTTAAATGTTGGTGTTATTTACATTTATTTATTATCTAAATGTTGGCGTTATTATTTATATTATTTATTATTTATATTATTTATTATTTAAATGTTGGGGTTAATTAGATTTATTTATTATTTAAATGTTAGTGTTTATATTTAGATATATTTATTATTTAATGGTTGATTTATTTATTATTGAATGTTGGTGTTATTATTTAGATTTATTTGTTATTTAAATGTTGGTGTTATTAAGATTTATTATTTAAATGTTGATTTTAGTACTTAGATTTATTTATTATTTAAATGTTGGTGTTATTATTTAGATTTATTTATTATTTAAATGTTGGGTTAATTATTTAGATTTATTTATTATCTAAATGTTGGTGTTATTATTTAGATTTATTTATCATCTGAATGTTGGTGTTTTTCAGATTTATTTATTTTCCAAATGTTGGTGTTATTATTTAGATTTATTCATTATATAAATGTTGGTGGTATTAGTAAGATTTATTTATTATTAAAATGTTGGTGTTATTATTAAAATTTACTTATTTAAATGTTGGTGTTACTATTTTGATTTATTTATTATTTAAATGTTGGTGTTATTTAGATTTATTTATTATCTAAATGTTGGTGTTATTATTAAGGTTTATTTATTATCTAAATGTTGGTGTTATTTAGATTTATTTATTATCTAAATGTTGGTGTTATTATTTAGATTTATTTATTATCTAAATGTTGGTGTTATTTAGATTCATTTATTATTTAAATGTTGGTGTTATTATTTAGATTTATTTATTATCTAAATGTTGGTGTTATTATTTTGATTTATTTATTATCTAAATGTTGGTGTTATTATTTAGATTTATTTATTATGTAAATGTTGGTGTTATTATTTAGATTTTTTTATTATGTAAATGTTGGTGTTATTATTTAGATTTATTTATTATTTAAATGTTGGGATAATTATTTAGATTTATTTATTATCTAAATGTTGGGTTTATTATTTAGATTTATTTATCATCTGAATGTTGGTGTTTTTCAGATTTATTTATCTTGCAAATGTTGGTGTTATTATTTTAGATTTATTTATTATATAAATGTTGGTAGTATTAGTTAGATTTATTTATTATTAAAATGTTGGTGTTATTATTAAAATTTACTTATTTAAATGTTGGTGTTACTATTTTGATTTATTTATTATTTAAATGTTGGTGTTATTTAGATTTATTTATTATCTAAATGTTGGTGTTATTATTTAGATTTATTTATTATCTACATGTTGGTGTTATTTAGATTTGTTTATTATCTAAATGTTGGTGTTATTATTTAGATTTATTTATTATCTAAATGTTGGTGTTATTATTTAGATTTATTTATTGTCTACATGTTGGTGTTATTTAGATTTGTTTATTATCTAAATGTTGGTGTTATTATTTAGATTTATTTATTATTTAAATGGTGGGTTAATTATTTAGATGTATTTATTATCTAAATGTTGGTGGTATTATTCAGATTTATTTATCATCTGAATGTTGGTGTTTTTCAGATTTATTTATTTTCCAAATGTTGGTGTTATTATTTAGATTTATTTATTATATAAATGTTGGTGGTATTAGTTAGATTTATTTATTATTAAAATGTTGGTGTTATTATTAAAATTTACTTATTTAAATGTTGGTGTTACTATTTTGATTTATTTATTATTTAAATGTTGGTGTTATTTAGATTTATTTATTATCTAAATGTTGGTGTTATTATTTAGATTTATTTATTATCTAAATGTTGGTGTTATTTAGATTTATTATCTAAATGTTGGTGTTATTATTTAGATTTATTTATTATCTAAATGTTGGTGTTATATAGATTTATTTATTATTCTAAATGTTGGTGTTATTATTTAGATTTATTTATTATCTAAATGTTGGTGTTATTATTTAGATTTATTTATTATCTAAATGTTGGTGGTATTAGTTAGATTTATTTATTATAAAAATGTTGGTGTTATTATGAAAATTTACTTATTTAAATGTTGGTGTTACTATTTTGATATATTTATTATTTAAATGTTGGTGTTATTTAGATGTTTTTATTATCTAAATGTTGGTGTTATTATTTAGATTTATTTATTATCTAAATGTTGGTGTTATTTAGATTTATTTATTATCTAAATGTTGGTGTTATTATTTAGATTTATTTATTATCTAAATGTTGGTGTTCTTTAGATTCATTTATTATTTAAATGTTGGTGTTATTATTTAGATGTATTTATTATCTAAATGTTGGTGTTATTATTTAGATTTATTTATTATTCTAAATGTTGGTGTGATTTAGATTTATTTATTATCTAAATGTTGGTGTTATTAAGATTTATTTATTATCTAAATGTTGGTGTTATTATTAAGATTTATTTATTATCTAAATGTTGGTGTTATTATTTAGATTTATTTATTATCTAAATGTTGGTGTTATTTAGATTCATTTATTATTTAAATGTTGGTGTTATTATTTAGATTTATTTATTATGTAAATGTTGGGTTAATTATTTAGATTTATATATTATCTAAATGTTGGGTTTATTATTTAGATTTATTTATCATCTGAATGTTGGTGTTTTTCAGATTTATTTATTTTCCAAATGTTGGTGTTATTATTTTAGATTTATTTATTATATAAATGTTGGTGGTATAAGTTAGATTTATTTATTATTAAAATGTTGGTGTTATTATTAAAATTTACTTATTTAAATGTTGGTGTTACTATTTTGATTTATTTATTATTTAAATGTTGGTGTTATTTAGATTTATTTATTATCTAAATGTTGGTGTTATTATTTAGATTTATTTATTATCTACATGTTGTTGTTATTTAGATTTGTTTATTATCTAAATGTTGGTGTTATTATTTAGATTTATTTATTATCTAAATGTTGGTGTTATTTAGATTTATTTATTATTCTAAATGTTTGTGTTATTTAGATTTATTTATTATCTAAATTTTCGTGGTATTAGTAAGATTTATTTATTAGTAAAATGTTGGTGTTATTATTAAAATTTACTTATTTAAATGTTGGTGTTACTATTTTGATTTATTTATTATTTAAATGTTGGTGTTATTTAGATTTATTTATTATCCAAATGTTGGTGTTATTAATTAGATTTATTTATTATCTAAATGTTGGTGTTAATATTTAGATTTATTTATCATCTGAATGTTGGTGTTTTTCAGATTTATTTATTTTCCAAATGTTGGTGTTATTATTTAGATTTATTTATTATATAAATGTTGGTGGTATTAGTAAGACTTATTTATTATTAAAATGTTGGTGTTATTATTAAAATTTACTTATTTAAATGTTGGTGTTACTATTTTGATTTATTTATTATTTAAATGTTGGTGTTATTTAGATTTATTTATTATCTAAATGTTGGTGTTATTATTTAGATTTATTTATTATCTAAATGTTGGTGTTATTATTTTGATTTATTTATTATCTAAATGTTGGTGTTATTATTTAGATTTATTTATTATCTAAATGTTGGTGTTATTATTTAGATTTATTTATTATTTAAATGGTGGGTTAATTATTTAGATTTATTTATTATCTAAATGTTGGTGTTATTATTTAGATTTATTTATCATCTGAATGTTGGTGTTGTTCAGATTTATTTATTTTCCAAATGTTGGTGTTATTATTTAGATTTATTTATTATATAAATGTTGGTGGTATTAGTTAGATTTATTTATTATTAAAATGTTGGTGTTTTTATTAAAATTTACTTATTTAAATGTTGGTGTTACTATTTTTATTTATTTATTATTTAAATGTTGGTGTTATTTAGATTTATTATCTAAATGTTGGTGTTATTATTTAGATTTATTTATTATCTAAATGTTGGTGTTATATAGATTTATTTATTATTCTAAATGTTGGTGTTATTATTTAGATTTATTTATTATCTAAATGTTGGTGGTATTAGTTAGATTTATTTATTATTAAAATGTTGGTGTTATTATGAAAATTTACTTATTTTAATGTTGGTGTTACTATTTTGATATATTTATTATTTAAATGTTGGTGTTATTTAGATTTTTTTATTATCTTAATGTTGGTGTTATTATCTAGATTTATTTATTATCTAAATGTTGGTGTTATTTAGATTTATTTATTATCTAAATTTTGGTGTTATTATTTAGATGTATTTATTATCTAAATGTTGGTGTTATTATTTAGATTTATTTATTATTCTAAATGTTGGTGTGATTTAGATTTATTTATCTAAATGTTGGTGTTATTATTTTGATTTATTTATTATCTAAATGTTGGTGTTATTATTTAGATTTTTTTATTATCTAAATGTGGGTGTTATTATTTAGATTTATTTATTATCTAAATGTTGGTGTTATTTAGATTTATTTATTATCTAAATGTTGGTGTTATTATTTAGATTTATTTATTATCTAAATGTTGGTGTTATTTAGATTCATTTATTATTTAAATGTTGGTGTTATTATTTAGATTTATTTATTATCTACATGTTGGTGTTATTTAGATTTATTTATTATCTAAATGTTTGTGTTATTATTTAGATTTATTTATTATCTAGATGTTGGTGTTATTTAGATTCATTTATTATCTAAATGTTGATGTTATTATTTAGATTTATTTATTATTTAAATGTTGGTGTTATTATTTAGATTTAATATCTAAATGTTGGTGTTATTGTTTAGATGTATTTATTATCTAAATGTTGTTGGTATTAATTAGATTTATTTATTAACTAAATGTTGGTGGTATTGTTTAGATTTATTATCTAAATGTTTGTGTTATTATTTAGATTTATTTATTTGCTAAATGTTGGTGTTATTGTTTAGATTTATTATCTAAATGTTGGTGTTATTATTTAGGTTTTTTATTTGCTAAATGTTGGTGTTATTGTTTAGATTTATTTATCATTTAAATGTTAGTGTCTTTAGATTTATTTATTATCTAAATGTTGGTGTTATTATTTAGATTTATTTATTATCTAAATGTTGGTGTTATTATTTAGATTTATTTATTATCTAAATGTTGGTGTTATTATTTAGAGTTATTTATTATCTAAATGTTGGTGTTATTATTTAGATTTATTTATCATCTAAATGTTGGTGTTATTAGTTAGATTTATTTTATATCTAAATGTTGTTGTCATTATTTAGATTTATTTATCATCTAAATGTTGGTGTTATTATTTAGATTTATTTATTATCTAAATGTTGGTGTTATTATTTAGATTTATTTATTATCTAAATGTTGGTGTTTTTTTTTAGATTTGTTTATTTTCTAAATGTTGGTGTTATTATTTAGATTTATTTATTATTTATTTTGTATTATTTGTGTTATTAACTTTGTTACATTTAGATGTTGTAAATTACATTTTGTATTATTGGTGTTATTAACTTTGTTACATTAAAAGAAACTTTGTTGCTTTTTAATGTTTTTGATTTAATAATATCGTCTAATCGAGCATCCTAAATTCTGAGACGAAAAAAATGAACGAATCTATATATATAATAGCGAAAATGTGTGTGTGTTTGCATGTCTCACAAAAACTTTCGACACGGGTCACGGATTTTCACGAGATTGGTATCATTTTAAAGTTCCGCTCTTCGCCCGACAAATATCGAAAAATTGGCCAAAAACATTAATTTCTTCACCCTAAAATCATCAGTTTTCTACAGGGAGGGGTCAGTAAAAACCGTCCTCTCATGACAAGTTTGCTTCTATGCATGCGCAAATGACGTCGAAACATGATTTAGTTTAAATTAAAAAAAAAAAAACGATCCAATTTCGTCGACGTCGTCTTAGCACAGTTGCTTAGAGCGCGGCATCATTATCTAAAGGTTTTGGGTTCGAATCGTGGTGTGAGGTGTCGTTTTTTTTTTTCGATTTTTTAAATTTTAATATTGAAACAGGGTTATTTAAGCCAGTGTTTTTTTTTATTTTTCACATTTTTTAAAGAAGTTTTAACGTTCGTTTTTCTGTTTTATTTTTCCATCACATTCGCGTTTTCTTTTTTTGTTTTTCCCATTTTTACATTTAACATCGTTCGTTTGCCTTTACGTTAGTTTTTTGTGTTTTTTTTTTTCGATTTTTTTAAAGTTTTAACATTTATTTATTTTTAAATATTTACTTCGCTTATTCTTATGTTTTGACTAACACCCCCCGCCCAAGCACACACACCTTTAAACACCCGGGCAACGCCAGGTACACTAGATAACTAAATAAACAATAAAATATTTGGAACACCATTTTATTGAATGTTCTGCTGGTTCATCATGCTGAAAGCATGTTCAAGACATTCCCTTAATAGAGACGGAGAGCCAAGCTACTTCATAATAGTCATTAATAGAGCTAGCCAGTTGAGGATGCTTGTGAGGCTTGACCAATCACTCGTCTCCATGGGGATCAGTTGGAATAGAAATATGTTGAGAAAATTGGAAGTCATTAAAAAAAAATATATAATAAATTTATAACTTAAAATATTGCAGCTGTGTTCGTTACAACTCTACTTTCAACCGAGTCGCTGTTTGTTTCGTTCACCACACTCTTTTCTTCTACCTCTTCTTTTACACACGTTCGCTTTAGTGACTAAAAATCGTCTGTCCTCCCGCTTTCCTTTCCTCGTTATTTATGGAACCAGAGTACGAGATTCTCCGAGATTCCACGAGACTTTTTTCCACATAAAAGCCTGAGGGCGCCATCTTGATTCTCAATTTGTGCTCTGCAGGCACAAACGCGCAGCCGCTTTAATGGTAAGCCACTTCTTTCACCACAGCAGCATTAAGAATTTATTTTTAAATTCAGTTATATAATCAATTCTTAATGCTGCAATATTTTAAGTTATAAATTTATTATATTTTTTGCTAGAATATCTTGTTCTTTTCTTTTCCAGTTTTAACAACTAGTCCTTTACTCTTCCATGTTTAAGCTTAACCATATTACTTTTCATGCTTGCATTTTTCTATTGTAATTTTCATATGCTTAAAATGTTTTTAAAGAATATTACTGAAGCTTCTTTTAATTGGTACAAAAGTTATGATGATAATATTAAATTATGTATTTACATATAGAGAGGGATCTGGAGGTCCCCATTTTTTAGAAACCCATTGTTAACATGGAACTAATCTGTACTTAACGATTAAATAAACAAAAGATACCGTAAAAAATGAATTTTTACTTGAAAATCCTAAACAAAAATAGCACGATTCTGCATATCAACTTAGGTTTGGATTGCTTTAGAGTTCAAAATGTAGAAGTTTTGCTAATGATTTATTCTTTTTACAATGGACAATTTGATCTGCAGAAGATCATGATTTTTATTCTCTTTTAAGAGAAGATTTGCTTCAATCATTCCTATGCCAGTTTAAATGGGAATTTCTAGAAAGGATTCTGACTTGTATGAAGTCAAAGTTTAAATGAGATGAGGCAGCATTCTGACTTGTATGTAATCAGAGGAAAAAAAAGAATTTGCTTCATACCTGAAGTAGAGGTTCAAGGATTTGAATCTGTTTATTAATAATAGATTAATCAAAGGAGAGATAAACTGAAGCTAAAAAAGTTGTTAAAAAAAGTTACAGGAACTTTAATCCTTTTCCGAGAATACCAAATAACTTCATTGTCTTGTGGATGTCTTGGTAAAAGCAAAAACTAAATCCTGACAAAAAATCCGGTTTGGAGTACTGATATGGTGAAGCACTGCAACAGTTTTCCGGCAACTCCTGCATCTGCACTGGTTCTGACCATATTGGCTTGTCTTTCCATTGGAGTTTGTCTGCAACAATGAGATGAGGACTTTGGTCACTGGGCAAACCTAAGTCTCCTTATTACCCTGATATGTTGTATATAACGCTAAGCAAGCGTTCAACAACCACCTGTTCTAGTTGGTGTCGGTTTATAAATATGAGCTCATATGTAAATTATACTTAAATTGCATATCGTTCTAATGGAGGGCTTTTTTATGTTGCAAGTACTTCTTATACTATAATCGTTCCTCCTGCATATTCTGATCTTCCTCTTCTGCCTTGTCCCATTCTACTTCTTCCTCTTCTACCTCGTCCCTCTCTACTTCTTCCTCCGCAGTCTCATTCTGCAGTAACTCTTCTTTAACATCAATAATGGGCAACTATGGACGCATTTCCTTATCCGACTGTTCTCCTTGGGATCTTATTTGGTCAGCATGAGCTAGAACACTGTTCCCATTTTCTTTATTGAATATTGCAGTATTATGTCCTTTCTGCATAATAAATTTTGCTGTCTTTGCTTCCGTATTCCTATTTCTCTTGTACCACATCTTTTGATTTGTGGCATATGATATAGTTAAAGGGGACCGTAATTGTCTGCCTATTAAGGCAGATGGACTTTCTGACCTGCCTGCATGCGGAATTGTTCTATAACTTAGTAATAATCTTGGTAGAAAAGCATTGATTTTCTCCTTCTGTTGCACGCATGCTTTTATGCCCTTCTTTACCGTCTGTACCATCCTTTCTGCTATCCCGTTACTTTGAGGGTGGTAGGGAGGGGTCTTGTAAGGTCTGCATCCTATTTTTCTTAACCATTCATGCAAATCAGCATCCGCAAATTCTGGCGCGTTATCCGTCACCAGTGTTCTCGGTATCCCATTTCTCAAAAATATTACTCTTAATATTTGTTTTATGGTGGTACTTTTTTATCAGGTATTCTCACCATTTCAGGCCAACCTGAATATGCGTCTACTAATATTAATAATAGGCCTATCTCATTAACATAGGCATGATCCATGTCTACTCTGCTCCATGGTTCTGCTTCTCGGGGCCACACATGCATTTTCTTTTGCTTGAAATTCCTAAGTTCTGTGCATTTTGTTCTTTGCATAACTGCTACTCCACAATGTACATCATCATGTACACTTTTTATAACCTGTCTCCTATGTGTTTCTGGGGGAACTACCAAGTCTCCATCACATATTACCCCGTTTTCTATAGTCAGTTTATGTCTTATTTCTTTGAATGGTCTTTCAGCCATTAAACAATTTACCTTACGATTCTCTTTTATCCTCAACACTATTCTGTTTAACACTGGGTCATTTGTAGTTTCAGTAGCCATTTTATCTACAGATATTACAAGGTGCAGGAATGTGTCTTCAAATACCTCGTCGATTTTGTCCTTATCCTCTCTATAAAACCTCAATCTGGATAAGGCATCAACGTGCGGTATCATATTCCCTTTAACATACTTAATGTTAAAGTCGAATGCTATCAGTCTGATCTCCCAATGTAATATGCTGGACGTTGTAACTTTCAGTAGTTCTTTTCTTGGGTTGAAAATAAATTCCAGTGGTCTGTGATCACTTTTCAACAAGAATTTTTTTTCTCCATCAAGAACAGTCTTGCTCTGTCCGTTGTCCACATTATGGCTAGTGCCTCCCTTTCTATATTCAAATAATTGTTCAGTCGTTAATCTCCTCGTTAAGTACATTATGGGATGACCATCTTGTGACAAAATACCGGATACGGAATGCTCACTAGTGTCAGTAGTTAGAGTTATGTTCTTCTTAAGGTCAAAAATTTGTACTATTCGCATTTTTGCCAGAATCTGTTTTAAGTTTTCAAAGGCTTTCTGTTGGTGTTCTAGCCAAATGAACTCCGCATTTTTTTCTTAACTTCGCAAATGGTTCTGTCTGTTGTATATTGGTTTATATTGGAGGAGATGATACGTGTCATGTGTTATCTAGTGGATGTAAGATATTGTTCTTTTAACAGACAGATAATAAACGTATAAATCGTATGCATGTTGTCTACCCAGGAGGACATGATATTGACGTGTAAATTGAGTCATGTTGTATCAGACTTATCACACGGTATATTTTTACAGTTCATATGTAAGAAGAATAATATATGCTTCATACCTTTTTCTTGAAGAGTTCTTCTGTATCTTCCCGCTGCTCCGTGATGAACCCTGAAGCGATCAGCACCATATAATTGAGACATATGTTCTTATTTGTGAAACCATTAAAACAACTCTTTATACTTTTGTAATATAAATTTATTACAGTTGTCTCAAATGGTTTTCACAGGATTTACAGTTAGTCTACATTTTCTGTTCATACAGCCCGCTCCTAGCTGTCTGTCCACCTCTGTCTAGACGTCTGTCTGCTCTGGTGGTCAATCCTCAACTGAATCTCTCCAAAACTAACTACATCACGTGTTCTCTTACGTCACCTAATTACGTGTCTCAGACCAACCTAATGTTTCCATCTAGTTATTTGTTTATCCAAATCCAAAAGAATGTTTACATCTATTTTCTATTTTCACATTCGTTTTGCGATTCACACGTCAATCATTTCTTCCCCAGTTTAATTGTTTATTTTTCTAATCATAATAACTGATCCAGCGACTATCCATCGCTCAAATCAATTAATAAGAATACAATAACAATAATAATAATGTCTTGACCCTTGACCCCGCTTGCCACAGTTAACAAGTACTATGCTATGATCACAGCCTAAAGGGTCATAACATTACATGTCAACTCATTATCATTTGGTACATATTTTCTATAAAAATTTACCAAACTCAAGAAAGACTCCAACTCTTTTTTATTTTTTGGTGTAGCCGCTTTTAGAATTTTCTCTATTAGCGCTTCATCTGGAGAGATCCCTTCCTTTGATATTGAGTAACCCAAAAATGATATCTTATTACTGTTGGTTAGTTTTTTTTGTTTTTTTTTACATGGAGGTCACCATTATCAAGGCCCAGAAGCCACTTGGGGATAAGTGTTATTACGTGTACAGTATGTTAGTGTTGAGATTTGATAAAGTGTCTTACTTAAGGGGGCGATTCATCAGGAATTTGTTTATGTTGGACTTGAAGACATCCAGGTTGTAGTCAGGTGGGGAAACAGGCAAACGGAACAGAGTTCCACAGGCGTGCACTTCTAAGAAAGAAACTTTGTTCATGGAATCTACGTTTTGGTTTTGGCACAGATAAAGAGTGGGGAAAACTTTTGACAGTGGTTTCAGCTAGACTGATGTTTTTCATGAAAGATCGGCGAGGGGGGACCAGGGATTGGAGCTCAGACGAACACTTGCCATGAAAGTAACGATAAAACAAAGACAGGCTTGCAACATCTCTTCTGTGGGAGAGAGATTGCAGGGAAGAGAAAAGGGCATCCCCCATTAAACCACAAAGTCTATTTTGTACTCTGTCAAGGCAGGATAAGATGTTTTTAGCAGCTCCTGCCCAGATGTGGCAGCAGTACTCCATCCTTGGACATACTTGGCTTTTATACAGATAGAGAATTGCATCAGTAGTCAGATATCTCCTGGAGCGGTAGAAGGATCCCACCATTTTTCCAGTGACCTTGGCAACAGACTTGATGCATGTGTTCCATTTCAGGTCAGGAGTAAAGGTCAAGCCCAGAAGCTTATCAAAACATAGGGCTTCCCCTACACGAGAGCCATCCATTTCAATTGATGCCAGATGGGGATCAGAGCATTGATGATGTAAAGATAGGAGCTTGGTTTTAGATGCATTAAAAGTAACCAGCCACCACTTCCCCCACTGTACCATGCACTCAAGATCAGAGTAGAGAGAATCAAACAGAACTTTGTCATTTACTTTGATGTGTTGCCATAGATGGTCGTGTCATCAGCATAGATGTCAATGAATGATTTAAGTATGTGTTTTGGGAGATCATTGATGTAGATCAGAAAGAGAGTTGGGCCCAGGATGGACCCCTGAGGGACTCCAGCATTAATACTGAGGGCCTCTGATTTCTGCCCATCAATCACTACTCTTATGAGCCTACCAGAGAGAAATGATTTAATAATTGAGAAAACATTTCCAGTTATACCGTAGCTGGAAATCTTGTGAAGTAGGCCCTTATGCCATACTTTATCGAAGGACTTTGATATGTCAAGAGCAATTGCCCTAGAGAGAAAGCCTTTGTCAAGAGATTGACTAATCCTATGAGATATAACCGTTAGCACATCTGCTGTAGATCTGGCAGAACGGAAACCATATTGCATGTCACTAAGAAGGTTATTTTTGCTGAGGTGGTTGACTACTTCTCTGTTTAATATGGATTCTAGCAACTTACTCATGACACACAGAAGACTTATTGGTCTGTACTGAGAGGGAGACGACTTATCATCTGGATTCTTAAATACAGGGCATACTGATGAGGTTTTCCAGGGTGTTGGGAAGCACTTCTCCTTAAGGCAACGCTTAAACAGTTTTGTAAGTATGGGGGCAATTTCTGGTTGAAACTTTTTCAGCACTATAATTGGAATGCCGTCAGAGCCAGTTGCTTTACTGGAATCAAGTTTCTTGATTAGCTTGGCGACCTTACGCACAGATATTTGTATGTTGCTGCATTCGTTTCACAACTACGGCAGTTGATTAACACACACGTCAAACTTTTAATCACACTGATGCAGTTGATACACACTGTCCTCGATCTTCTGAACATACTCCTTTTATTGTCCAAGCGTTTGTCATCAGCCAATCGGCGGCCAGAAAAACAGTCACGTGAGGCCTGACGTCATCGCTCAATAATCTTACAAAAACCACAGCCGCCATTTTTAATTTCTGCCCCCCCCCTGTGATCCTCCCAGCAGGTAAGACAACACGCGCAGACACGTGGTCGCTTTCTTCCTTCATTCTGTTCGACTTTACACCACCCCCTGGTCTCAAGATCACACATCTGGCATTGCGGCCGCGGTTGTTTGTTACGGGCACTCCTATGGAGGGGGATTAGCTGGACTTCTTCATCTTCATCAGAGCTACTTGGGTCAGTGTCCACAGTCCTACTATCCGGCTGCGCTCCATCTTCATCCGAGCTCTCAGAAGGGGTAACAGACCTGTCGCCATTAACGTTGCCAGCAGTCCTTCCATCAAGCTGGGCTCCATCGTCATTGGGGCTCTAAGAAGTGGCACTGGAACTATCACCACCTGTGCTGAGGTTCTCAGCCATGTCATCACGGCAATGGGGCATAGGTCGGATCCACATTTCATCATTGGATGATTAATCACTTTCGCTGTTCGCCATTTGGTTTGTATCAAGGGCGGGCTGGACATCCCTCACATGCCGTGGAGTACCATCAACCAGCACAGCCTGCTCACTAATTATGCCAGTGATCCGTCCTCTTCTGAAACTGGTCGTACATCGGTTATTGGGAGGCCTTACCCAGACGGTGTCCCCTAACTTGTACCGTCCTTGCGTCCTCTTCTGATTAGGCAGGCAGGCGTCAATGCCCTTAACACGCACTCGATAGCAATGTATCGCATTAGCAGGTGCACTTTCAGCAGTCGCGTCATCCTTTGGTGTTGTATTGTACCTATATACTGCCTCTGCAATCTTACATTGCTTCCTTGCTGCTATCCTCTTCACACTTCGGTGGCACCGCTCCTCTATACCGTTGCCACTCGGTATATACGCACACCTGTGTCTAAGCCGGATCCCCCACTCGTCTATGAATCGCCTGAATTCTCCACTGCAAAAGGCTGTGTCGTTGTCAGTGAGAATCTCTTCAGGTGGCCCCTGCTCGTAAAATATGGACTCTAATTGACGGATGACACTAGCCGAGTCCTGTCTTGTTAATAGTCGCCAGATCGCAAACCTCGTTGGTCTGCAATCGATCAGGAAGTGTAAGGAAGTGCTGACCACCATAATGGGTTATGTCCATGCCCAGTCGGCTCCAATTCTCGTCGACTTCCAGCCGACCTTTCTGCTATTTGGTGGGAGCAGGGTCGATTGACTGGCATATTTGGCATTCCTTGACCACTGCTTCTACTTTGCTTTTGGACACTGACGGGTTGGTTAAGTGTACGAAATAATATGTCTGTCTCACTCCGGGGTGTTCACTGTCATGGCGTACCTTCTTGATTTTATCCGTCTCCTCAACAGAGGCAGCACATAAAGACCCTGGTTCGGCTTCTTTCTTCATTGCGGCGAACCATCTCTGGGGCACACGGGTAAGTCTATCAGCAAGATTGCAGGTTGAAGTGACAAGCACCGCATTCACCGATAGGTCGTACTCTTCCACCAACTTCCTTATTGTCTCCAACCTTCGTCTGATTAGCATTTCGGTAGCCACCTTGGTGTGCACTCTCGTTTTGCCTGTTAGTGTGTCAACTATCCAGTGGTGTACGCACAGCGAGTCTGTGTGTATGCATAATTCTTTGACTTTCAACTGGAGTGCCAAGTTTATTCCTTTTATTACTGCATCCAACTCTGCCAGGTTGATGTGAGCAGCATCATCCATTGGTCGCAACCAGCAGGCATCCTCAATCACAGACCCGTTCATCTCCAATAGCGCCCCAATCACGAGGGAGCTCGCATCCACCCACACATTTAGCCTGTCTCCCTGGACGCACCAATCTCCTTTAGCGGGGTCCTCCTGCTTGACTCTTGTGATGGTCTCCTTCACCATGCGCAGCAACAGATTGTCCACCGTTTCGTTATCCCAGCCCTTGGTAACTGCACTCGCCCTCCTCTTCATGATGGCTGTCGCGGCCCGAGTCCATCCACCTACTGGTAAGTGTCCCACCAGTTTTCCACACAGGGAAAATATAGCCCACCTCGTGAGGACATGGGGCACTTCAGGAACTGCAGTTCTGCGCCCCCACTTCAAGGTTCCTCGCTCCTGTTGAACGCTCAACCCCAAGACACGAGCGCCATCCTCCAAGCGTTCTGGATCCTTACACATCAGTCCAAGTTCGGCTAGCTTGGCCCTCACACGTGATGACGGCACAATGTCTTCATTCACGTATATGTCGTCAAGGTATGCTGATGTCCCCTCTTTTACGGTCTTATCCTGTGACAATACAGCATTGATGATCGTCTTCATTATTTGGAGCGCAACGTTCAGCCCAAAGCCCAGTCTTGTGAGGCAATACCTCCTACCGGCAAACACTACCGTCTGAAATGGCCACATTGTCTTGCTAACCCGGACCTGTAGATATGCTCTTCTCAGATCCAACAGGGACACATTAGAACCCAGCTGGCGCCACTCTCGTAGTTTGCTAGCACACACGTCAGCATCAGCTGTGAACGCATCAACAGATGAGTTCAGTTCTCGGTAGTCCATTACCGGCCTGACTTTGGCTTTGTTGTGCTGAGCAACTGCCATTAATGGGATCAGACCCTTAGGAGGTCCAAGTTTCTTGTAGGGGTAGGGAATCAGCCAGCCATCCTCGATCCATTTGCGAAGTTCTTCTTCGTACGCGGGCCTCATGTGGTCGGGCACATGGTATTCAGTTATTCCATTCTGCAGTTTGGCTGGTTCCCGGTTTTCCGACCACTTCCATGAGGCAGTCCAAGCCCTCTTTTGCTCGTCAAATTCGACGCTGAAGTCTGGTTGGTCGATCCTTAGCGCAGCACACACTGGGGCTTTCTCCTGAAAATGTACCACCCCCATCGCCGTTATATAGACACCACCAAGGGCTCTGATGGCATCATATCCTAGGAGCAGATCAAAACTCGGGGTTTTTTCGAGCACTACCAGTGCCTCTAGGTTAGCGGAGCTTCCATTTTTCGTCCGAATATTTACATTGCCCACCCCGCAACATGTGCGCATCTCTCCACTGATGGTCATCACTCTGACGTTCTTCTTTCTCCAAATGTGGCAGAGATCTGCACATACGATAGTGCGGGAGCACCCGGAATCGAGGAGTGCTGAGCACAGTGTTTCGTTGATATATATCGGGATGATCGGCAGCGTCTCATTTAATTTCTGCGTGGGGAAGAGGTCGACGCTGACACCTTGTCCCCAATTCCGTTTTCCGGACAGTCTTGAGCTATATGGCCAGTTTCCTTACACCGGTAGCAGCGAATAGCCGTTGGTTGTTGCCGGCAGTTCCTTGCAATGTGGCCCTGTCCATTGCATCTGTAGTATATGATTCCACCACGTGGCCTGGGTCCCTGATACGGTTTCTTATCATTCGGTGTAGACTGAGCAGCAGCAATTACTGGTTCCCTCATCTCGGAGTAATTCTTCATTACAGTCCTGGCCCGATCTACTAGGTCATTAAGGGGCAACGAATCTGCACTTGAGCTAGCTCGTAGTAGTTGCTTTGCTTCTGTCTGGAGTCCTGCTAGAAATTTGCATGTTAAGAGAAAAATCCAGGTTGTCCTCGACGGTCGTACATCTAAACAATATGATATAAATGCGGGAGTGTTCCAGGGATCTATCCTTGGACCTCTGCTGTTCCTGATATTCATAAATGACCTCCCCGACAAAATTGCCTCTGAGATGGGTATATATGCCGATGACACCACACTCTATAGCAGGCACGACAGGAAAACAAATGAACATATATCTAAAGTAATAGCAGAAACACTAGAGGATGACCTCCAATCAGTAGTGGAATGGGGACAAAAATGGATGGTAACGTTCAATGCCACCAAGACAAAACTGGTTTCATTCAATAATTACAAGAAACCTTCTCTACCACCTATAGCAATGGCCAACGACTCTTTATCTGAGAGTACGTCTCTCAAGCTCCTTGGCCTAACGTTCACAGGAAACATGAGTTGGAACAATTACATCGAGGGCATTGCCAGGGCCGCTGCAAGGAAGGTGGGCTCTCTCTACCGTGCTTGAAAACTTCTAACACCCGAAAGTATCCTGTACCTCTATAAGGCCACTATTCGCCCATGTATGGAGTATTGCTGTCATATTTGGGCCGGTGCATCGGCTACTAGTCTCTCGCTCCTTGACAGGGTTCAAAAGAGAGTCGCAAATCTGATAGGCCCTAAACTGGCATCTAAACTTCAGCCTCTGTCCCATCGTTGAAACGTTGCATCCCTCTGCCTGTTCTACAAGTATTATAATGGTGAATGCTCTGAAGAACTGCAAGCACTTGTGCCCCCACGACGTGAACACCCTCGACAGACCCGACAAGCTGCAAAATCCCACCCCCACACTGTAGAGATCCCTAGATGTAAAAGATCTTTCTACTCCAGTAGTTTCTTCCCCAGAACTGCTAGACTTTGGAATTCCATTCCAGGTCACTGCTTCCCCAACTGTACTGACATGCATAAGTTCAAGTGCAACGTGAACCAACATCTCGCTGCCCTAATCCCTACATAGTACCCCAGTAGATGTTTCCCCTGATAGTAGCCCCCTACACCAAAGTGGCAATGTGCCTTGTTTGGGGTGAAAATGTAATAAAAAAAAAATTAAAAAAAAAATGTTAAGGCCCACTCAGGCAGTCCACCAAACAACACGATCAACTTCGTCAGCTCTGCCAAGTACACATCGACCGTTTCGCCTGGACGTAAGGTCTTTGCCTCAAGTTGCTCTCAAGCAGTGGTGGGGTCAATCGCAAACGCCTTGAACAGCGCCGCCTTGATTTTCTCGTAGTCCTGTTTGCCCTCATGGCTGAGCTGTTGATACACTGCAAAGGCGCCGCCGAACAAACGCAGAGGAACATATTCGAAGTTTTTTACGCCAGACAAAAGGCAATGTAATTCCACCTTTTCCACCCAGTCAATTACCGGGGTCGATCCATCAAACTCTGGTATTAATTTGAGGTCAATTTTTTCCCCCATTTCGCCGAAATAGCTTGAATACGTTTCACAACTACGGCAGTTGATTAACACACACATCGAACTTCTAATCACACTGATGCAGTTGATACACACTGTCGTCGATCTTCTGAACATACTCCTTTTATTGTCCAAGCGTTCGTCATCAGCCAGTCGGCGGCCAGAAAAACAGTCACGTGAGGCCTGACGTCATCGCTCAATAATCTTACAAAAACCACAGCTGCCATTTTTAATTTCTGCCCTCCCTGTGATCCTCTAACACGTGCAGACACGTGGTCGCTTTCTTCCTTCATTCTGTTTGACTTTAGGTGGTTGACTACTTCTCTGTTTAATATGGATTCTAGCAACTTACTCATGACACACAGAAGACTTATTGGTCTGTACTGAGAGGGAGACGACTTATCATCTGGATTCTTAAATACAGGGCATACTGATGAGGTTTTCAAGGGTGTTGAAAAACACTTCTCCTTAAGGCAACGCTTAAACAGTTTTGTAAGTATGGGGGCAATTTCTGGTTGAAGCTTTTTCAGCACTATAATTGGAATGCCGTCAGAGCCAGTTGCTTTACTGGAATCAAGTTTCTTGATTAACTTGGCGACCTTACGCACAGATATTTGTATGTTGCATAGCGTGTTGTCTGTTATAGGGGGAAATACGGGGAGTTGATGGCCTTCATCGCATAGGGTAGAATTTTTTTTTTTAATACCACAATGGGTGATACCCATTTACTTCCTTCTGAAGGGGCAGGTTCTAATAAATCTTCCTTTAACTTTCGCAACTTAACTATTACTAACGGTAATAAATGCACTGGTACTTTTCTCACTTCATAGGAAAGCGGGAACATTTTCTTTTAATTTCAGGTTAGCTTCATAATTTTTTAATTTTCCTGTTTTTTCCATTTTTATCTCATTAATCAACTTTGTTGAGTTTATTTTTAATACATCATTCCCCAATAGTCCATGTGTTTTTCGGCAACTTGTAACTATAATGGGTACTACTTCATATTTTTCTTTTAGTTCTATTGAACCTTCGAAATAACCCATGAAACTGATGTAATTGTACGTTGCTTTTTTTTAAAACGGTTTTCCCATTTTTTCCCCACAAATTTCTGGGAATTATGGTTACTTCACTGTCAGTATCTGGATTTCAACAACACAATTGTTGATTTTTATTTTTGTGCCTCCATTACTTGATCCAGTATTTTGTATATTATCCTTCTTTACATTAAAAATTTGTCTATTTTCATCCTCTATTCTTTCCACATTTTTCGTTTTACATACTTCTTTGAAGTGATTCTTTTTTAAACACTTTGAACATGTTTTTCCAAATGCTGGCCATTTTTCTTTTTTCCTTTCAGAAATTTTTCCACAGTAAGTACATTTTTTTCTTTTCGCTTCTACCATATACGTATCAGCTATTATTTCTTCGTAGGAGTTTTTTTTTATTTTGGTTGTAGGTATGTATTAATTCCTGCTGTTGTATAAATTCTAGGCACATATTCAAGGGCATGTTTGTAAGTTGTAACTGTTCCATTAGCTTATATTTATGTGCCGAATTATGCATACTTTCAATTAATCTTAGTTGGATTAAGTCTTCTTTTGTTGTCTGCTCCTAGTTTTTCAAAGTCACAGTATTTACTCGCACTTCTTAACCTGTGTAAATATTTTACTATCGGTTCATCCACTTCCTGCTTAATTGCGATAAACTTGGTCCTTTCTGTAATCACCATTCTTTTCTTTAGCCTCCTGTTTCCCTTGATAACCTGATTTATTTCTTTGAAAGTCATTTCTTCTACTTTTCGAGGGTAAACCATTGTAGCACCCTTCATAATTGCTTCACAACCAGCGTTAGCCATGAACAAGTCGGTGATTTCATTTTCCCCTCCTTGTTTTTTGTTGTCTTTCAACTTTTTGTTTTTCGCATTAGCAGCAAAGCAACGAATCCAAGTATTCTGGGTCTTCAAAGATCAGAGAATATCTTATCGTTGACGCCAAGCTTTCTAGTTGGTGTCGGTTTATAAATATGAGCTATCTGCTCATATGTAAATCATACTTAATTTGCATATCACTACACACCTGGTGAGGCCTGCACCCAGAAAGGCAACTCCAACTACAACTTTATAGCCACAGCAGTAGACGCTGCAGTGCACCAGACTAGATGCAGAATGCAATTGTCTCATTAGACAAAAGGTTGCCATCACATTACCAAGGTGAACTCAGCTTTGGAAGAAGCAGACTTTGATGGATCGCACAGCAAAGATACATACTGTGGAATGGAATCATTTTATTTCAAAGGTGTCTTCTTCAAAGCTAAATATTTTCAGGGCAGAAAAGAATACTCAAAACTTTGTCATCAACACGAAACACAAATGAAGCCATCGTAGAAGTTTCAGCCAATCAAATCTTCTGTAAAATCAATGTTACACAATCAATTTTTAATCAATGAAAAATGTAAAAAAACTAATCACAAATTAAACAAATAAAAAATTTACGACCCTTTTTAAAATAATTTTTCTTTCATTTTTGTAAATTTTATAAGGTGTAATTCACTATAGATTTATTTAAAAAGTGTAACAATTAAAATGTTTTCAACACAATAACCAGAATCAAATATTAACGTGTCTGATGCTTGTACACAAAATGGAAAACAGTTTATCCACGGTTATTAAATTTGATCTTGCAATTACTGATGGGTAAAAGACTTTTTTTTTCTTGCTTTTTGTTTTTTATTAAAAAAAAAAAAGAAAGAAAACAGACACAAATCATAATCTCCTGATCGGTATGAAAAAAAAAAAGACCATTAACCATAAAACTTTAACCAAAAACGATATTTTGATGAGCAAAACAAAATATATTTACATAAACATTATTTCTATTCGACATGCTGACTCTTCTTGTTGTATAGAAGTTTATTTTCTGATACTACACTTATCTCTTGACTCGGTCAGTGAAAGAGAAATCCTTCTAGACCAACACAATTGTAATTTTTGCTATTTTGGGGAGCAGCATTTTTTTTACTTTAAAAAACCGATCTTGTGCCTCTCCTTGTGGAAAGGTAAATGTTCTTATATATATGTATCCAATGTTGGACAAATTTAAAACTTTTAATGATTTATGTTCAAATTGTTTATTTAAAAAAATTGCATAAAAATCTCTATTGTGCAAATTAGCAGAAGCAAATTTCGTTGCAAACAAGCAGAGAAAGTGATGAGTCTATTACTAATGGAGATTTAGTATCTGCCTGCATGAAGATGAAACTATATTGTACTATCTCTTAAGGCTCAATTCAAGGGAGAGGGTAGTGTAGCATCTGTTTTGTTGATATGTGAACATTCTCCCAGGCCGGGGGGGGGGCATCAACAAAAATTATCACAAAAGCTACTTACATCGTTCATATATGAACAACATAAGGAGTTTTAATAAAAATGCTTAAATAATAAATATTTAAATAATAAATGCTGCTTTTACAATAAATAATGATTAAATAATAATAATTGATTTGATTTGATTTGATAATAAATATTGATTTGTTTTTCTTTTCAGTAAATTTTATGCTTCTAATTTTGCAATCTGAAGGTTAGACTATTTAATTGCAACATTCAAAAACTTAAAGAAAAAACTAGAATACAAACATTTTGTTCAACTTTTGAAAATAAATCTTTTAAAGTTGTTTGCTTCATGGCAACAAAAACAATGACTAAATGAGTTTTAGATTAATTTTTCATCATCAAAAAAAACAAATGAAAAAAAAATCCTAAAGTCTAGTCAGCCCAAAAGATAACAGTTTTTTCTCTGTTGACTGAGATATGCTTCTGATTCTGTGCCATTCTAGGAGGGTCACCCTCTCCGGCTTTATCTTCTCTCTTTAAAAAGGTGCTAATCACCTAGACAGTTTTTGCAGGTCAGAGTGCTCTTCCTTTAGGGCACTGACTCTTCAAATTCCACTTTCTGACTCTTTGTGTTGCATTGTGGGAAGGAGATCAATATCGATAAGATCATTTCTTTGTCTTTTGACTAGAACCAAAGTGTAGTATCAGAACAGATACTACACTTCATCTTTCTGTCCTCAGTAATGAAAAATAAATTCTTCTAGATTGAGGCAATCTTTATTTTCGTCACAAACCAGAATGCTGGATTTTCCCCACATAAAAAGCGACCTTGTATCTAGCTTTGCTCTCATGTGAAGACAAGAAGAGTCCACTACAAACATCTATGCATGAAAATCGCAGATGAAGATTGGGAAAAAACTCCTTCCACTCCCATTTCTCATAATAATACTAATCTAGCAGTGTCACTAGAAACAAAGCTGCAGAATATAAAATATAGATGTTTCACTTATGAATTTGAAATTTTTAAAGCATTTAACAATATTTTGAATGCGTAGAAAACAAAAGCGAAAACCTCAGAACATGTCGGCACCAAGCAACAGAAAAACATATTTTAAATGATAATTAATTCTCTCTGTGATCTTAAGGCAAAGTGAGACCAAACAAATAGGACTACATGTCACTTCAGCATCTCACTTATCAGGGCAATTGAAAAGAATGGATTTAGCACATTACCATATTTGATGTCACTCAAAAATGAAAAAAGACAATTTTCAAATCGATTTTGTTTCAGAATAATAATATTTCCATTAAAAACTTTAAAATAATGTTTACTTTTTTACAAAAATACAATTTCTGACATTAAATGCATTATTTTGAAATGAAACGTAAAAATAACATTATGACATTTTTAGTGTTAATCAAACATCATACTAATTTCGTGTTAAATTATTATACAAATTTAATGTAATTTGAAGAGAACACATTAATCTGTTGTTTTTTTTTTGTATTTTTACTTTCAAAAGAAATTTTATATTTGTTTCTCTATGCTAAACTCATTTCAGTTAAAAAGACAATTCGCCTTTACTTGCAATATTTTTTGCCAACATTCTAATTTCACTCTAGACAAGGTTTTAATTTTTTTGTTTGTTGAATCTTTTTTAAAAAAAAATGTTGATTTTATGTAGAGATGGAGGGGAAAGACAACAGATGGATGGTGCAAAAGGACAGCCTACCACAAACTTCTGGCCCGCACACTGTTCAACACCATATACAAATAATATGCCAATGTAATGTTTGCAAGTCCATCTATGCAGATGACGTACCTTGCAATGCAATCAAATGACTTCAAAGTCATCGAAGATCGATTGATTGAAGGGTTCGTGCAGTTGTCATTATATTATGATAAGTGGCATCTCAGTACAAATCCAGATAAAAGATAAGGTGTGTTCATTCCATCTTAAGAACAGTATAGTTCCGAGGATGCTGGAGGGTGGGGTAAAGTCATGGAAAAAAACGTGCAACACCCAATTTATTTTGGTGTGATATTCAACAGGACACTGTTATACCGAATTCACGTCGTGAAGTTCTACAAGAAGCTATCAATGCATGACAGCTAGCTCGCAACTCTGGCTAACAACTTTTAGGGACTGAGGCACAGACACTACGCTTGTTAGCTTTAACACTGTGCTACTTGACTGCAGAATATGGCACAGTAGCAGGGGCTCATTCTGCTCATGCTGCAAAGGTTGACATGAAGCTCAACAATGTATACATGCAGGATGATTACCGGGAACCTGAAATCGGCAAACCTGCCATCTGTCAACAGGCTGCCCAGAATCGCTCTGCTATAGATTTATGAAGACGAGATAGCATAAGTAATGACAATCGCCATCCTCTATATGGACATTGAGAGGTGCTGCCGTGACTACCATCCAGTAAGAGCTTCACCACCATTACAAGCCTCAAACAACTACCAAGGTGATTTCACATGCATCAGTGGATAACACTCAACTGCATCTAAGCGAAGGTTGCCAAAACATGGAACAGCTGTCACGAGTGAGTCTCTTGAATTATGGCATTTTGATGTGGACCTGAGGCACTGCCTGGTGATTGATCATGAGATGGAGTGATCAATCATTCTAAATCTGAATACTTTGGATAAAAAATATTTAATAGATGTTCTTAACTTCTAATCTTGGCTCTAAAATTCTAGAAAAGTTGAAAAACACCATTTATTTAATGATGTTCAGAAATATTTATTGGATTATATTTTTTTGTACAATACTTAAAAAACTTTTTATTCAGACATTTTTTCTGCTTATCTGAATAGATATGCATAAAAACGTCTGAATATGAAAAAAGGTTTAATAATTTTATGTAAAAGTAATTATTCTTGATTTTAATTTTATCAAATTATATTGTGTATGAAATAAATTTATATTTACCAAAAATATAAATTGTTTTCAATTTTTTTTTTCTCTTTTGTTTGAGAAGGTGTTACATAAGTGGTATAAGATATGGTGTCATGCTAAACTCGTTTTTTATTCTGACTTAATAAGTGCTTTTAAAATGGCATCTTAATTAAAAGTGAAATAAAAAAGAGCGAATTGTAGAAAAATGGATGACAGTTAATAAGAGTTGATCTTTTAAAAGCCACTTTTAGTGGTTCTTTGTAGTTTTTTAAAAAACAATTGGACAAATGATAAAAACGGAATAAGACGTACTAACTTTATCTGTACATGTGAAAAGTATTTGAACACAGATTGTAATTTAGGTGGGAGAGTTAAATAAGAACACAAAAAAACAATAAGGACCAATTTTTTCTTTCACACAAAATATTTTGTGGGTGTAAATGCTAATTAAAAACAAAAATATTCTGAACAAATCCACCACTCAAAAGCAATGTTTATTTGTATCTATATATCTGCTCCGTCTAACAAAAGTTAGCAAATAAATTAATAAGGGAAAAGAAAAGCAGGTCTCTCCCCTTTCACTTTTTTCCATTTTCTTTTTTCCCTTTTTCTTCTTTCCTTTCTCTCTTTTCTTTTTCCCTCTTTATCTTCTGCAAACGTTTATAATATTTTTAACATTTGTTTTAATGTCTAATTGCCAATTCAATTTTCTTGCTCTTGTATGTATGTATGTATGTATATATATATATATATATATATATATATATATATATATATATATATATATATCTATATATATATATATATATAAATGTAAATGTTGGTTCGTTCGGAGTTAATTGTCTAAAAAACCACTGGACGGATGGCTTCCACGTTTTGGTATAATATGTTTACTATATCCATGTGTGTTTTTATATATTCCTTTTTAATTATAACATTATACTTAATTTTTCTATGATAAATAGGTGGATTTCTTTTTACCGAGAGGCGATTTTTTTTATTTAGGGACAATTATTTATTACCGCTTCCTGTCACGTGACCAGTGTTACAATTTAGCGGTTTTCCTGCTAGATCTGGAGATTTCGTTTACAATCTAGCGGGAAATTCTAGAAAATCTGGAGGTATTTGGCACCCAGACACCCGCATTAGATTGCTTGAAAATACTTTAAAACATAAAATAAACTCATTCATGTAAGTAAAAAAAAGTAGCATTTATTGCCTTTGGTAACAATTATTTATTGATTATTTGTTTTGTTTTTCACCTTTTTTTCGACTAACCATTCTTAAATCTCACTATAAAATCGATTTTTCCAAGTACATTTTAGGTGGGGGGGGGCATTCCAATCTCCCCGAAGGGGTTTGTATTACTGTACACGGGTTTGTATTACTGTACACATAGATTCGAAAAAGTTGTCAAAAACAAATATATAACAAATAAATGTTATCAAAGGCAAGATAAGTTACTTTTCTGCCAAACTGGCTAGCGATTTTCTGGACATTTCTTTCTCCTGATCTCGCGGTTTTTTTTTTAAATCTCAGTTGACAAAATTGCATCACTAAAAAAACACCACAGGCTTAATGTAAACAGAATGTGTTTACAATATCGGTAAATTTTCAGATTTTTTACTTTTATCATCTGAAATTTTCAAAAATCGCTAATTCCCCCCCCCCCAAAAAAAACCTCCCTACTTTCACTTCCGACCATAAAAAAATTATAAATATAGTATATTCAATACATAAAATGTTCCGTGTTTTCTCACTATATGTTTCTGGAATTATATTGAAGCGGTTAGCTCCCGTATTTTATCAGCTAGTTTTACCTGTTTTTTCAGAGAGGGTATTTTTTTTTTGCAGGAAAAAAATCATAAACTCAAACTTTTTATAATAAAAGTTAAATTGAAATATACTGCAAATTAAACATCACAATAATGGTGCAACATATTTTGAAATTAGAAAAATAAAAACACAAAAAACTTTGTTTTAGCATGTTAAAAGTATTTAGGTTGGTAGATAATTAAATTCTACTGTATTGATATGAGTTTTTTTTTTTTGCTGTTGTTTCTTGCTTTTTACAATTTTCGATTAAATACTTCTAAATTTACTATTTAAAACTAAACTTTGAAGGTTATAAGGCCCCCCCACCTAAAATGTACTTGGAAAAATCGATTTTATAGCGAGATTTAAGAATGGTTAGCCGAAAAAAAGGTGAAAAACAAAACAAGTAATCAATAAATAATTGTTAGCAAAGGCAATAAATGCTACTTTTTTTTTACTTATATGAATGAATTTATTTTATGTTTTAAAGTATTTTCAAGCGCTTGCGGTTGTGTGGGTGCGAAATACCATCAGATTTTCTAGAGTTTCCCGCTAGATTGTAAAAAAAATCTCCAGATCAAGCAGGAAAACCGCTAAATTAGAAACACTGGTCACGTGACAGGAAGCGGTAATCAATAATTGTCCTTAAATAAAAAAAAATCGCCTATCGGTTCAAAGAAAAATGCTTATTTATCATAGAAAAATTAAGTAAAATGTTATAATTAAAAAGAAATATATAAAAACACACATGGATATAGTAAACATATTATACCAAAATGTGGAAGCCATCCGTCCAGTGGTTTTTTAGACAATTAATTGCGAACGAACCAAAAGTTACATTTTTATATATATAGATATATATGAATATATATATATATATATGAATATATATATATATATGAATATATATATATATATGAATATATATATATATATGAATATATATATATATATGAATATATATATATATATATGAATATATATATATATATATATATATATGAATATATATATATATATATGAATATATATATATATATGAATATATATATATATATGAATATATATATATATATATGAATATATATATATATGAATATATATATATATATGAATATATATATATATGAATATATATATATATATGAATATATATATATATGAATATATATATATATATGAATATATATAT
>NC_136521.1:25284908-25287408 GCF_053919585.1 Euprymna scolopes | reverse complement strand
ATATATATATATATGAATATATATATATATATGAATATATATATATATGAATATATATATATATATGAATATATATATATATGAATATATATATATATATATATGAATATATATATATATGAATATATATATATATATTCATATATATGAATATATATATATATATATATATTGAATATATATATATGAATATATATATATATATATATTTATATGAATATATATATATGAATATATATATATGAATATATATATATATATATATGAATATATATATGAATATATATATATATGAATATATATATATATATATATGAATATATATATATATGAATATAAATATATTATATATATGACTATATATATATATGAATATATATATATATGAATATATATATATATATATATATGAATATATATATATGAATATATATATATATATATATGACTATATATATATATATATGAATAATATATATATATATATATATGAATATATATATATATGACTATATATATATATATATATGAATATATATATACACTTGTGCCCGATATTATTCATACCCCCTTGAAAATTGAGTTTATTAGGTGTAACTTCGTAAGAATTTCTTGTTTACGTCCATATTGATACATATTCTTAATAAACCTCTTCTGGTCATTTTCGTCATTTTAAAATCTCGGGATACTTGTAATAAAAGAAATATACAGCTATTTATAAAATCTGCAATGTTCAAAAATAATCATACCCCCTTATTTTTTCAGTATATGATCGAATTTCTGACTGTTTGTTTCCTGTTTGATTCTTATTTTGAATGCTTTTATACAACCTTTGATTAATTTCATTTCGATTTTTGCATTTTCAGAAATTAAAATTATATCAACTGAAAACCAATAAAAGAATAAAAATTATTAGAATGGGGAAGAAAAAAGAGCTTAGTAATGAACTTAGGACTAAAATTGTGAATTCACATAAGGATGGTTTAGGTTACAAGTCAATTTCCAAGACATTTGCGGTCCCTACAGCAACAGTACAGAGCATCATCAAAAAATTCCAGAGCCACCACACAACAAACAACTTGATTGGTAGAGGAAGGAAAAGGAAACTATCTGCTAGAGCCACCAGGAATATTGTAAGAAGTGTTAATGCAAATCCAACCACCACTACTAAGGACATTTTAAAAAATCTGGAGTCTTCTGGCATAAAAATATCAAGGCAAACATTGCAAAGGACTCTGCATGAAAATGGTCTGAAAGGAAGAAGACAAAGAAAGACTCCATTGCACACCGGAAAACACCTTGCAGTACATCTAAAGTTTGCTAGGACCCATGTGAATTCTCCAGAGTCCGTTTTCTCAAGTATTTTGTGGACTGACGAAACAAAAATTGAATTGTTTGGCCATATGGATGCTTCTTACGTTTGGAGAAAGAAAGGAGAAGCTTACAACCCAAAGAACACCATACCCACAGTGAAACATGGTGGTGGTAGCCTAATGTGTTGGGGCTCCTTTTCGGCTAGTGGTCCAGGTTGTTTGGTCAAGATAGATGGAACCATGAAGAAGGAGCAATATTTGGAGATACTCCAGAAAAACATTAGGCAGGATTCGGAGAAGCTCCATTTAGGACCAAACTGGGTCCTTCAACAGGATAATGATCCAAAACATACTGCCAAAATAGTCAAAAAATGGTTTGAGGATAATCAAATTAATGTTTTGGAATGGCCTAGCTCGAGTCCCGACCTGAACCCTATCGAAAACCTCTGGTACATATTGAAAACTGAGGTTAAAAAGCGGAAACCTAGAAATTTGAGGGATTTGGAGAACTACTGCATTGAAGAATGGCCAAAAATCAGTGTTGATGCTTGTAAAAACCATTGTTGATAAATATCCAAAACGGTTACAGGCAGTTCTTAAATATAAAGAGCATGCTATTGACTATTAGTAAGAGAGGTATGAATAATTTTGAACTAGTGCCATTATTGTTTTTCTCTGTATAATGTTTCAAACTTGCATAATTTATTCATTTGTTGAGTTTAAATTAAATGCTTATGCTTGATTTATTGTTTGAAATCCCTTTAATATTGTCTACCTTCTGGTTTGAGCAACATTCTTATAGAAATCTCAAAGATCCGAGGGGTATGAATAATATCGGGCACAAGTGTATATATATTCATATATATATGTACATATATGAATATATATATATATATATATATATGAATAAATATATATATATGTGAATATATATATATATATATATATATGAATATATATATATATATATGAATATATATATATATATATGAATATATATATATATATATATGAATATATATATATATATATGAATATATATATATATATATGAATATATATATATATATGAATATATATATATATATATGAATATATATATATATATGAATATATATATATATATATATATGAATATATATATATATAATATGAATATATATATATATATATATGAATATATATAT
>NC_136521.1:25222710-25277710 GCF_053919585.1 Euprymna scolopes | reverse complement strand
ATATATATATATATATATATATATATATAGAGAGAGAGAGATACAGATAGATATAAATATTTTATGAAAAATAAAGAAACAAAACAACGTTTTTTCTTGATTTCCAAACTTTCTTATGATGATTTATTTGAAGAAATAACATAGATATATAATATTTGAAAAAATATTATGTGCTTGTAGCATGAAAAGACTGGTTTTTCGTGTTTTTTTTTTTTTGTCTTTTTTTTGTTTTTTTTGTATGAACCATAGCTATTAGAATTCAAAATGTACCATGCATTTATGAAATGGAATGAGTCATTTGATAGCCTGAATCTAAATTCAAGTTCTGTTCGGTTAATATTAATTTTATGATTAAAGAAGATATATTGTGGAAGCCGTTATGATGTTTGTGTTAAAGTTTTTCATAAGTGCTGATTCAAGAAGTCTTCAGCAAAGTTTTGAATTCATTAGATATACATTTGTGAAATTTAGTGAGGACTAAAGAAAAGATTTGATGAACATAAAAAAGATACAAAGAAAATAACAATTCCCTAAAGGCACTATTCTCTCATGTATTACAACATGATCATTCTTTTTAACTTTAAACAAGCTAGAATCATCAAATTTTTTAAAAATATATCTTGGTGAAGGCTTTTTGAATTAGCACTAAATTATAACTAACGTAACACCTACAATTTATATTGTTTAATCAGTAAATTAATACAAACTTTAATCAGCATAATATTAATCAAACAGAATTTCAATTCAAATACGGGAAAGTTATTTTATACTACATTCTTAACAAAACTTTATTAAAAAAGCACTCATTCCATTTTATAAACACATTTTGAATTCTGACAGATATGGATCATTCGAAGAAAGAATAAAAACATCTTTTTATGTCACACCACATTTTTTGAATTCTAATGATTGTTTTGTGTGAAAAACCAACAACAAGAAACATTCTTTTCACGTTACAAATGCATCACATATTTTCAAATATTGTACTACCGTGTTATTTCTTCAAATCATTAATATTGAGAAAGTTTAGAAATAAAGATAAAATGTTGATGAATATCTAAATAATTTTAGTACTCCTTTCCCATTTCACACATAGGTCTATTATAAGTAGCCATATGCTTTTTATTGATACTAGGCTTCTCATCTATTTCATCTGTTATTCAAAAGCAGAAATTGTATATTTTTATAACATCGTGAAACTTAAGAAACAAATCTGAGCTACTGTTGCTCAAGTGACATTGGAGCTATGCACCAAAATATGTTCAGTTCTTGAAGGTTTGGCAAAATGCTGCATAAACAAGACATTAACAAGCATCTTTTATATTTTGTAAAAAATGGTAAGTGTACTCTTTTTTACCTTCTATATATTGCAGCTGCTTCCATGTTACATTGGAAATAAAATATAATTACATATGGCAGACCATATATATATATATATATCAACAGCTTATTTATCGGGGGCGAGGGTTCTTCTACTATGAAGAAAAATTGGGGTGAACATTCATCACTTTTTGATGTATATATGAAAGAAAACTTATTTTTTCATTTTCTTTTCATTTAAAACAAAATTTTTTTTTTTTTTCCGTTTTTGTTATGTCCTCCCAAGAAAAAACTTGCGATCAAAGTTTGTTTAAAATCTGTTGGTTCCGTCATTGGATGATTTGTTTTTTTTAAATCTGTAAAAGAAAGAATAATTCAGTTAAAATCAAGGACACATGATATTTATTGCATTATATTTATTGCAGTCGAATGGCTGATCCACTCGCACTTTTATATCAAGTAGATAATTTTTAATTTTGAGAAAACAAAATTCTAAAAAAAATACTCCGTACATTGTTTCCTGTTAAAACATAAATTTTCACTACAGCAAAAGAATCTTTAAAATAATTTGCTGACCAAACCAAGTTTAAAAAACAATTGCCTTTTAAAAGTATAATTGAGAAATCTAACATGGGGAAATATGCAAACACATCTCCCCCTCCCCCCGGAAAATCTAGCACTTTTTCTCCCTAGGATCAGTGGTTATGTGGTAATGTCAAAACTATTTGGTTAATAGAGTTCTGGTGAAAATTTAGGAGAAGTCAACATCATGACCTGTCGTCTACTGGTCGCTTCTGCTTCCAGCAATGTCAGGTGCAGAATCACAAATGCAACTGTTCGGCTTTGCTGCATTGGATATGAGTGGTAAAAATCAGCCATTTTGCAGCTATAACAAATAGTTTTGGTCAGATGACTTCATGCAAACCAAACAATCTTCAGGCACAATCTTTGTGATGCATGAACTTTAATAGCTTAACAATAACAGCCAACACCTTACAATGTCAGCCTCCAAATGTCTCCTAATTTCTAAGAGCTAGAAACACTATTGCCTAGGAGCAGTTATCTATTAAAATTTAAAATACAGAAAAACCTACCACGTTTCTCCAGCACTCCTAAACACCAGCTAAGTCTAATAATACTAAACCAGCAGTGACAATGGCAGCCTCTGCTCCATAATAAAGACCAATGTGCGGGTATGCAATATATATATGTAGTGAAGTAGAAAAAAAAAGAAATTAAAAAAAATATATAAGACACAGCTGTTCCTTCCAACAGGTCGAGCTCTTCAACGTCCAAAAATAATTCACCCTCACAAAAAGAATTTGCCGTCACTTCTTCCAACCGTCGTTTCACTCTCTATACTGTTGGGTACATGCCAAACACCTCTCACTGGATCCTCCCTCTTCACCTCTTCAATAATCTCTCTCATAATGTCCACAGTCTCTTTATCAACTCCATCCTCCCACTTCGCTCTACTAGCTCGCCTTTTGATATAGCTACATGCAGTCCCTGGCCATCCTGCAATAGGGTAATGGCCCACCAGTCTTCCGCATATTGAGAAGAGTTCTCGCCTGCTCAATTTTTCTGACACTTCCGGGATCTCATTTCACCTCCGGAACACTAACCGTCCTTTCTGGTCCTTTCTTAGTTGGAGCCCTAACACAGCTCCTCCCTCCAATGATTCCGGGCATTTTGCAATTAGCCCAAAGCTGTTGAGGTGTTTTACTACGTCCTCCGCAGTTGTTACCGTCTCATCCACCAAAATATCATCAATGTAGGAACTGGTGGCTCTTCTAACTGCGTCCTCCTTGCTTAGAACCGTTTTGAGGATCGATGCAGAATTCAGGCCAAAACCCAACCTAGTCAGGCAGTACGTTCGGCCCTTGTACCTGACCAGCTGGTATTTCCAGAATTCCTGTGAAATGTGGATCTGTAGGTATGCAGATTTTAAATCCACAATCGTCGCAGCCTTCTGAATCTTCCTCCACTCTCGCATGGTCTCTCCGCACAGGTCCATCACATCGCCACCCATGTGACACGCAACGTGTACGTTCAGCTCCCTGAAGTCCAGTACTGGCCAAACTTTTTGTTTTGTGGGCTGAACAACCGCCATTAATGGCAGCACACCTTCCACCTTCTCCATCCATGGTCTTAAAATCCCCTCTGAGATCCATCGGTCCACCTCCTTCTCGAATTCAACTCTTGTACCTCCTCGCAACGTATGCTCGTAGCATTCTACTCTGTTGTTCAGCATGGAAGGTTCTCCCTTCCATGCCCACTTGACTGTGATTTCTCACCATCAAAGTGTGCAGAGAAATCTTGGTCCTCTATCGTGCAACTTTTGTCTGACCCGGCCGTTCCTGTGACACCTTTTTCGAATTGCACACCTGAAGCCCCTTGATATCCTCCAAATCTCACGGAGTTCCTATATACCATAACGCCCCCTAGTTGAGCAATTGCGTCCATCCCTAGCACCCCATCGACACCCATGACAATTTTGTTAATAACAATCGCCTGGATTGTTAGTGACATCCCACGTACCATCAACCATTGCACTTCACCTCTCTGCCGTCAACTGCCGTAATGCTGCTGGTTCCATTGCATGTGTCAACCATGTCTTTGGTGACAATTGTTGACATACAGCCCGTGTCGACAAGGGCTTTTGCACTTCGTCCATTTAGGGTCACCTCTACTTGTGGTGACATACCCTGAAGCGCCTTCATCGAATAAGTGGGGTAGCCACCGGCGCAGTGGCTTCCCCCTGTTCATTTATGGGGACAGAATCTGCTGATGTGGCCGACTTCCCCACAGCGGTAACACGTGACTTCTGGTTTTGGCTCCCTGCACTCCCGCACCATATGGGGGCCTTGGCATCGGTAGCATCTGCCAGAGAACCTGGGTCTCTGCCACAGTCCTCTCTGCTTTTCGTCCTTCACAATTTCTTGCTGCAGTTTGCTTCATTGAGCGATAGCTATGATTCCCTGCTCACTCTCTTTTTTCCTGGCCAGCACCCTAGCCTGTGTAATCAACTCCGCCACCTCCATAATATTTACACTGGGCAGTTGCTGCAGAGCTATAGAAATATGGTCCGGGAAGCCATTGATAAAGGCCATCTTAACCATCTGTCAACGGCCTCCTCCATTGAATCCTGCTAGTCCCGTCAACCTCCTGATATTGTTGGCGTAAACATCGACAGGCTCTCCGGTCCACACCATACGGCTTAGTTTGCCATATGCCACAAACGGTCCTTCGGTAAATGCTTCCCTCAACTTTTCCTCAATGGCGTCAACAGACAGTCGATCCTCCTCCCGCATCTCCAGATATAGGGCCAGAGCATCACCATCAAGATACAGCGGTATCAAGCTGGCTACATCCGCGATGTCCCGCAACTTAGCGACAAGTTTAACCTTGGTCAGCCAGGTTATAACATCTCCCTCTCCAGAGAACGTCTTACGCATTTCACTGCTGATCCTCTTTGCTTCTATAGTTCCCGCCGAAATAGCTTGTAGTGAAGTAGAAGAAAAAAAAAAGAAATTAAAAAAAAATATATAAGACCAAGCTGTTCCTTCCAAAAGGTTGAGCTCTTCAACGTCCAAAAATAATTCACTGTCACAAAAAGAATTCACCGTCACTTCTTCCAACCATCGTTTCACACTCTGCACTCTTCACCCTGCTTTAAAAAAAATACCGTTTATATGCTGCCCATTTCTCCACTTATGCAAATTGACTATCAACCAGAGCCATCTAGTTTTCCATTTCTCCAAACAGCCAATTTGCAAAGGGGGACAACTCAAACCACATGAGTAAATGAAACAGATGAGAAAACAAAACATACACAAGGTCAATTGAGAGAAGCAAGATGAAGAGTAAATGAAACAGATGAGGAAACAAAAAGAAAACATAAATGAGGAGAGTTGAAAGAACTTTCAAGATGAGAGAATGCATTCAGAAACTGAACAAATCTTTCGCTTATGCCAAGGGCATAGCAAGTGGCCGCAAGGAGAGAAAATATAACTTTGCTCAGAAAAAGAGGCAACTAAACAACAAATGGACAAAGTATACCAGCATTGATTAGCTGTGAATTGAAAGGAAAGACCCCTGGTTGTTGTTGTTCTTGCAAGATTGTGCTTGATAACTTTACACCACTGCTCCAGTTGCTGCAAGATTTACTCTTGGCAAAGATTTTCTCTCTGAAGAGTCCGTGCAAAATCTACGCAACTGTTTTGCAATGACTTGATTTGTTCACAAAAATGCAGTGTTACATGGGTAGAATCCTTCTTTTATAATTTGTGGGCAGGTTTGCCACAAAATTGGGAGTCTTTTGCTACCTAAATATGAAGCGGCAAAGTTTATTCAAATCTACTTCTTGAATATTCTGGAAGAGGAACTACATAGTCGGAACATGACAGTAGACTCAATCAAGACATTCTCTGAAAGCAGACTGAATTTTTACATGAGAACAACAGCCTAATTTGTCAACTGAAAACAACAAAGGAAAGAATTGAAGAAAACTGGGAAGAACATAAAGTTATAAGGGAAGATTGAAGGCCGCAAGGAAAGTACCCGGCAGTGATTCACGATTCCAACAACAATGTATGAGATTGGAATATTAATGGAGAATGAACCCACAGCAAACTTGCGTTTTAAAAATAATACATTGAAAAAGATCTCCAAACTACATCCTCACTACGATCGCTTAATGTATCTGTTAATGTTCTCCTATGGTTCTCCATCTTACATCATCTACATGACGGTATCCAATGGGTAAAATGTTACCGAATAACAGTTTTATTCCTACCATTTGATGACGTGGCCTGGAAACTATTTTCTCCGGTACTGAAGGCTGTTTCAACAATGGTTGGTGGATATGTACTGCAAAATTGAAACAGAACATTTACAGTTTCTAAGGTCGGAGTAACAGATCTTGCGAGCTGACAATTATGGCAACTTAAAGGAGTCAATTTTTAGGAAGGATGGGAATCTAGAACAGATTGGTCAAAAATGATCCTTCCAACAACTTACACAGAATGCCCTAGATACATGTTTGAGTGCCAAAGTGATGTCATAGCTTATGTTTGACGAATGGGGCAAGCCAACCTCTTTCATGACAAATTTACAGAAAATTGTCTTCCAGGACAAGAACCTCAGGTCGTCCAGATATTATTGCCAGAGTCTTTAGACAGAAACTAAAAACGTTAGTGAAATTTATTAAAAAAGGAGGATTTGGCAGGTTGAGGGTTTTCCAGTACAACATTGAATACCAAAGGAGAGGATTGTCGCATGCACACGTCCTCACCTGGCAGGCTCCAAAGGACAAAGTTCAACCAGAACAAAATGGATCTGTGCATATCTGCAGAGATCCATGATAAAGAGGAAGACTCTGATCTTCATGAAGACATGATGGCATAGAGAGTGCGCAGACCATTGAATCCAAGTTGCCCATATATGATTATGAAACACTCCAAAAAAGAAAGGCCCGGACTCTTATCCCAAGTACAGGCAAAGGAAACCAGAAGATGAAGGCCAAACTGGTACAACAATGATGAAGAAAAATGGTCGGTATGTTCATCAAGAAATCACAAACCAGTTGATTGTTCCCTACAACAGGGTCCTCCTTCAGCAGTTTAACGCTCACATTAATGTAGAAATTTGTACCCATGTGTATAGCAAAGTCCTGCGCGAAGTGCAGGTTTCTTTGGTATTATATATATATATATATATATATATATATATATATATATATGAAGAGATGAACAAAGAATAAACCAAGCAACACATCCATCAATGTTCTGTCCCCACTACAAAACTTCCTCAGGATGTCTTGAAATGAAGACAAAGTGTCAACAAACGTATAACCCAGTCTGCTCCTCCCTCATCTCTCCATCTTGTCAGAATATTATTTCCTTTGTTTTCATTATGCATATATAAGTAATGAGTAGAAAGAGATAACGAGGTAAAAGAAAATCAAAGAGAAAACTCTTTTCACTCTTGACTTTTTTACTCTTATTTTTTTCACTCTTATTTTTTTCACTCTTATTTTTATATGTATTTTTATTTTATTATTATTGTAATTCACAACATCATAAGAAAGAACATATTTATTAAGGAACTTAACAGACTTCTGTATGCAGTGTCATACATTATTGCGAATCGTCTTGGCTTAATACAGAAGAAAAAAAGAGAAATGAAGGATAGAAGGCCACACTGGCAGAGGCGGCTTGAAGAAAGTATTAAACGGTGGCGGAAAGACATTGGTAGAATCAAAGAAATAAGAAAAGAAGTTAAACTAGGACAGAAAGCTAATGACTAGCTTGAAAGGAGATATAGATTGCTGGAAAAGGGAACCATGAGCGTTCTAACAATGTTGAAAGAGAAGATTCACACTGGTGGTATGAAAATTCGGAACTTTGTTGGAAAAAGTGTTGCGTTTCGTCAGAACAACCTTTTCCGGAACAATCAGTCTCAGCTGTATAAAGAATTAAATGGTAGTAAACAGACGGGAAATAACAACACTCCAAATGCAAAAGATGCCAGGAAGTTCTGGAGTGGGATTTGGTCTGTTGAAGGGCGATATAATAAGAAGGCTAGCTGGTTGGGAGAGGTCAGAGAAAGGCTATCAGAAATGCAGCAGATGAAGAACGTTGAGATAACCATCGATGACGTTAAAGCTGGCATACGAAGGATGACAAACTGGAAGGCAGCTGGTCCAGATGGAGTGATGGGCTTCTGGTTTAAACAGTTTCCATACCTTTATCCACCTACAGCTGCTGCTCTGCAAAGGGTTGTAGAGTCGGGAGATGTCCCTGATTGGCTTGTGAAGGGAAGAACAACACTGATTAGGAAAGATCCCGCAAAGGGAACAGATGCCAATAATTATAGACCAATTACATGTCTGCCACTGATGTGGAAACTGTTGACTGGAATATTTGTGTAGAAAATTTATGAACATCTTGAGAGTAATGATGTTTTTTCTGATGAACAGAAGGGGTGCCGGAAAGGCTCGAGAGGTACCAAAGAGCAACTACTAATTGATAAAGCATTAATGCAGGATGTGAAGAAGAGGAATCTGAGTGTAGCATGGATCGATTACAGAAAGGCTTATGACATGGTTCCTCATTCATGGATACGTGAAACACTATTGATGATGAAGGTTGCTGAGAATGTGGTAGGGCTTTTGGAGACAAGTATGGCTCAATGGAAAACGGTGCTGACAGCAAACAGAGAGGAGATGGGGCAGGTTGGCATTAAACGTGGAATATTTCAAGGAGATTTGTTATCGCCACTTCTTTTTGTAATGATAATGATGCCACTGAGCATCCTCTTGAAGAGAGAAAAACTGGGGTATAACTTTGGATCTGGTGACAGATGCCTCAACCATCTACTGTTTATGGATGATTTGAAAATATTCGGTAGAAATGAAAAGGAAATGGAGAGATGGTAGAACTTGTGGGGGACATACTCAGAAGACATTGGGATGGAGTTTGAGATTAGTAAATGTGCGGTGCTGGTGATGAAAAGAGGAGTAAAGGTTCATTTGAATGGAATAGTGCTGCCAAATGGAGAAATCATGAAAGAAATAGAAGATACAGGATATAAGTATTTGGGAGTGTTAGAGGGTGTAGGCATCATGAACAGAGAAATGAAGGAGAAAGTCAGGGAGGAGTATCTTAGAAGAGTGAAACTAATTGCAAAGTCGAAACTGTATGGAGGAAACCTAATGAAAGCAGTGAATGCATGGGCAGTCAGTGTTTTGAGATACAGTGCGGGAATTTTAGAATTGTCTGACAAGGAGTTGCATGCCATGGATATCAAAACAAGAAAAGTTTTAACAATGTTTGGTATATTTCACATTTGAAGTAGCATAGCAAGGCTGTATCAAAAGAGGAAAGACAGTGGAAGAGGATTGAAAAGTGTAAAAGATTGTGTTAGAACCGAGGAGATGTTGTTGAAGGAGCATGTGGTTAGAAGTGAGGCGTGGATGCTTAAGGTTGTGGCCAATGAAGTGGAAGTATGTAAGACCAAGGCTGATTATGTGAAACGTATGGATAGAGAAAGGGCAGAAGAACTGGCTAGGAAGAAAATGCATGGAAGGTTCTTCTAGGATATAGCAAAAGTTGCTGATGAACGATTATGGCAATGGCTTAGAGCTGGGTATCTGGCTAAGAGTACTGAAGATTTTGTTTATGCAGCACAAGAGCAGGCATTGTTCAAAAAAGTGGTTCTAGGAGAGGAAGTTGCTGCAGAATGCTGGATTTGTGGTAAAACCTCAGAGTCAATTGTGCACCTTGCAGCAGGATGTAGCGGACTGGTCAAGAGAGAGTACCGCATGGGACTCTGGATATATTGGGAGGTGTGTAAGAGGGTTGGGGTGAAGTGTGCTGGAAAATGATTTGAGGAGGTGCCTGATGAAGTGAGAACAAGTGAAGATGGCAAGGTAGAGGTATGGTGGGACAAAAGTGTCATAACGACTAAACAATTGGAACATAATCGTCTGGATTTGGTCGTCATTGACAAGGTCTCATAAAACTGGCAGATTGTAGACTTTTTAGTACCCTGGGACAGGAATGTGAGAGAGGAGAATGAAAAGTGGAGCAATTATGCTCCATTGGCCTTGGAGATAAGGTGTATACACGGGGTTAAAATACAAATAATCCTGGTCGTAGTTGGTACACTAGGAGTAGTATCAAGTCATCTGGAAGGACAATTGAAAAAACTACAAATCCCCAATGTTTTAGGCGGCCTTCAGACCTCTACAATTGTAGGTACCACTAACATCCTTAGGAAAACCCTTGATCTTTGAAGCTCCTGGTTTGAAGCTGGGATTAATGGAAATCCTCCAGAAATGAATCCCATCCCTTTCCAGAGAGATGTTGATAAACAAAATCAGAATTATTATTATTATTATTGGATCTTTAATTTTCATTACTGGAAATTTTAATTTTAAATTATTAACTTCATTGTGATAAATATGACCTATGTTTATGAAAACAGCCTAATTACCGGATGCTAAGGTTGTCTCAGGTTTGATTATCTTTTTATGCAAATATGTGTCTGTGTATGTGTATATGTGTCAGACTGGGTTGCTGATACACATATAAGTATGTGTTTGCATGCCTCACTGGAAACTTTATATCCTAATTTGTCTATCATCCCCCAAAATCGACCTCTTTCTTTGACATGTTTACTCTAAACAATATAAGTTGATCTCAAATGTTTTCAGCCCCCTCCTATTCCTTATAGTAATGTAATCATGCTGACGCCTTTGTCCATCTTTCTGTTCTTTCTTTTTTCTCTTTCATTTTCTTTTTCGTTTTTTTTTTGTTGTCCTTTCCTTTATCTCTTTCTACTCCTCCCATTTATCCATTCGCCCTATTTTGAGTCTAAAATTCCACTTAATGTCACCCCTCCCACTTAAATTTAGCGTTTTAATATTTTATTTTTATAAATAAAAAAATATATTTCGTTTCTTTCATTTGAGAACCAGTAGCAAATAAACTTTATTGCATCGCCTGAAAAGTGACTTTTTGTTTCTTGCAAACCAATTAGCATGTTCAATGTAGCAACTATGCAATATTTGTCTATATAAATGAAAATATTATATTTTGCTCTTTTTTTTATTGAGCACTCTTAATAACCTCGTTTTAATTCATGAGTTTTATCTTCTGAATACCTTATATATATATATATATATGAATAAATTAGGTTATTAATTTAAAGGTGGTAAAAGAGTATCTGTTGAGATGAAGAAGTTAGCATATTTAAATTTTCTCTTGTGTTTGCAGTGGCAAATGATTTAACTCCATTATTAATATTTTTTATTAAAGTTGCTTCAAAGATGCAAAGTTAGCAGGATCTTGCCCGCGAAGAATACAAAGTTTTTTTAAATCTTCCATTTTAAGGAGAAAGGTATTCTATTGGATTTAAGGTTACTAACTGAAGTAGTAAGAGATGTATATTTATTATTTTTATTTGTATTTATAAAAGGAAGACATTTTATTTGTTTTGCTTTTTTACTATTAACTACATATATACTACCCTTTCAATTTATTTATATATTGTACCTACTTTTAATTATTTTTTACCATATTATCCCTTCATTCTCATTTTATATCTTAAATGTTAAGCCAGTTTTTTTCTATATTTGCATTTTGTTTAATTCTGGCCTTTCTCCTCTTTTGATGAAAAGCATTTAGCTTCGAAATGCCATGGCCTAAAGAGGTTTTTCTTAATTTTCCCTTTTACTTTTCCTTATTGTTCTGATGATAAACTATATATATATATATATATATATATATATATATATATATATATATACTAGGAAAAGTACTTGTTGACTGGGTTCAAAAACAGCCTACAGAAAATGGACTCTCATTTATGAAAGTATGATAGGTTATGAAAAGGAAGGGTTGTAAAAAGATAGCTTCGAATTTGGGAGTATCAAAACCAAAGCAAAATATGATGAAAGTAAAAATAAAATAGATAGACCCCATAATTTATTATACCATACCTGTTCACACTGAAACACTTATCATAATATTCTGTGGATCTATATTAAAAAACCTTGTTAAACTTTGTGACATATTTCCATTCTATGGAGGTCAAGTCCAATAATTTTATTAGACCATATTTCTTCAAACTGAAACATAATTATCAATGTATACTTACGCAGATAGATATTAAAAGTCTTTATTAAAGTTTGTGCCTATTTCCATTCTATGGAGGCCAGTCGCAAACGCAGACTCCACAATTTTATCATACCATCCCTATTTAAGTTAAAACATACTTATCAAAGTATTATTATGTACATCTATATCAAAAACACTTGTAAACATTTTTTTTTTTTAAATTTTTAAATTTTTTATTTCCATACTTTGTGGACCAGGTGCAAACGCAGACCCCACAATTTTAATGAACCACTTTTCTGCCAGATCAAACATACCCATTCCTGTGTCTCAATACATCTATCATTATATGTAATCAGTTTTTTAAAATAGTCAACCATATAGGAGCCTATTCATGACCACACACACACACACCATCATCATCAGCGGCCACTCGTGTCCGAGTAAGACTGTCCTCCGTTGTGGCTTCTGTGGGTCCTCAGGTGAGCATAGAGCCCAATCCTTGACCCAATTTTTCTTGTGCAATTTGGGCAGATAAAGGTAGTGGTGGTGGGGTGGGGTTGGGTGTGTCTGGTTGATAATCTGTCCTTTCTGTGCTTGCGTTAATCTTCAGCAGCTTGATTTAGGTCACTGCTATAAAGCGCAGCACCTTCATGGACAGCGCTCCTCCATGCTAACCTGCTCCCAGCCACGAAGGTCCATGTGAAACCGCTTTAAATTTGTCTCAAGGTCCATGTGAAACCGCTTTAAATTTTCTTTGATGTTGTCCTTATACCTCATCTTTTGGCCACCCTGGGCACGCTTTCCCTCAACAAGCTGAGAGTAGAAAATCTGTTTTGGGAGGCGGAGATCCGGCATTTGGACAACATGACCAGTCCATCTTAGCTGGCGTTGAGCAACAGTAGCGGTGAGTGTAGGAATGTCAGCCTCACTCAGGATGCTAGTGTTGGTGCGTCGGTCCTTCCAACTGATTCTGAGGATTTTTTGGAGGCATCTTTGGTGGTACGTCTCCAGGGTTTTTATGTGCCTCCTGTATGTGGTCCAGGTCTCCAATCCATAGAGAAGAGTGGGCAGCAAGACAGCTTTGTATACCATGATTTTGGTCTTTGCCAGAAGGTCACGGTTCTCAAATACTCTCTTCCTTAGCCTTGAGAAAGCCACACTGGCACAGCTGAGACGGTGTTGTATTTCATCATTTATGTTGGCTTTTGATGATAGGATGCTGCCTAGGTATGGGAAGTGGTCCACATTTTCCAGTCTAGCGTTGTCGATGGAGATGTTTGGGGGTGAGACTGGAGTACTGTTTGGTGGTGATTGATGGAAGATTTGAGTTTTTTTTATATTGATTGTTAGTCCTAGCTGTTTGTACGCCCTCGTGAAGGCAACCAGTGTACACTGTAGGTCCTCTTCTGAGAGGGCTACAAGGGCGTTATCGTCTGCATACTGTAGCTCCATAATGGATATGGTGTTCGTTCGACCTTTGGCCCTGAATCTATTGATGTTAAAAAGTCGCCCATCAGTTCTGTACATAATCCGAACTCCACGGGGAAGATGTTTGTCCGTGAGATGGAGGATAGCAGTAATGAAGATGGAGAACAGGGTTGGGGCAATGACACATCCCTGTTTCACTCCTGTGTCAACCCTGAAGGGCTCTGTTTCATCTCCACTACTACTGAGGACTGTAGCTGACATATTGTCATGTAGCAGTCTCAGTAACCGAATGTACCTCTCTGGGAATCCAAACCTTGCAAGAACCAGCCAAAGGGCTTGACGGTTCACCGAGTCAAAGACTTTTGTAAGGTCTATAAAAGCCATGTATAATGGTAAATTTTGCTCTCTGCACTTTTCTTGGAGTTGACGAGCAGTGAAGATCATGTCCATCATGCCTCTATTTAGGTGAAAGCCACTTTGGGACTCGGGAAGTCATTGTCTGTGCCAAAGACCGCTGTGATGTGCTGAACACCAGGGCAATGACCAGTACAGACAATTGCTGGACCGACCAACGTCTTATTCACTCCATCATGTCTATCCATTTAATGTGGAAGCAAAGGATGCAAAAAAGACAGAGCCGACCAAAGCTCAACATCGAGCAGCTGGGTGATATCACCTACCAACAACACCTCCAGGCGGCTCTTAGCGCGGACCTACCCAAGCAGTATCCGCATGACGCTGAAGAGCACTGGGATAAGCTGTCCTCTGCCATCATGGACTCCAGTATAAGCATCCTAGGACAGAAAAAGCGGAAACATCAGGATTGGTACGATGAAAACGATACTGAAATCCAACGGCTTATAGACATGAAGAGGCAAACTTTTATCACCTGGCAGAATAACATCAATTGCAAGGTTAAAAGAGCTGCCCATGACAAGGCTAAAGCGGCTGTCCAATCGACAGTCAGGAAGCTGAAGAACCTCTGGTGGATGAAGAAGGCTCAGGAGATCCAGCAGTTTGCTGACTCTGGGGACACCAGAGGTTTCTTTGAAGCCACAAAAGTGGTATACGGTCCCAGCTACCGTTCTCTGACCCCCCTTCGGTCTAAGGATGGGCTCACGCTGCTGAAAGGAAAGGGAGAAATAACAAATATATGGAAAGAGCACTACGAGGATCTTCTGAACAGGGACACCACTCCAGAGATGGAGGCCCTTGAAAAACTCCTTCAACAGCCCATAATTGAGAGCATGGGAGAACCACCCAGTCTGGAAGAGGTGCGGGATGCAATTAGGAAGATGAAAAACAACAAGGCGGCTGGTTCTGATGGCATCCCAGCAGAAGTCCTGAAGAAAGGCAGACCTGATCTTCTCAGACACATCCATGCCCTGCTTCTCAAAATATGGGAACAAGAGAAAATCCCTGCACAACTTAGAGATGCTCTAGTTGTCTCCATCTTTAAGAAGGGAGACAAGGCAAACTGTGGGAACTACCGGGGCATTTCTCTCCTCTCTACCACAGGGAAAGCCCTAGCTCGGGTTTTGGCCAACAGGCTTCCACCCCTTGCAGAAACACACACACACACATTCAGCTTTATATTATATATATATATATATATATATATATATATATATATATATCAATTCATTCATATCATCATTATATTTATTTACAATTATTTTAAAAAACAGAAAAATAACTATTTTGCTTCTAAATAAAAAATGAAAGGGAACTGTTTTGTTTTTTTTAAAACTTTTTTAAAGTCTATTTCTAATTAATTTTATGGGCAATAAAAATTAACAATGAAAAAAAAGTCTATTTCTAATTAATTTTATGGGCAATAAAAATTAACAATGAAAAAACAGTCTATTTCTAATTAATTTTATGGGCAATAAAAATTAACAATGAAAAAACAGTCTATTTCTAATTAATTTTATGAGCAATAAAAATTAACAATGAAAAAACAGTCTATTTCTAATTAATTTTATGAGCAATAAAAATTAACAATGAAAAAACAGTCTATTTCTAATTAATTTTATGGGCAATAAAAATTAACAATGAAAAAACAGTCTATTTCTAATTAATTTTATGAGCAATAAAAATTAACAATGAAAAAACAGTCTATTTCTAATTAATTTTATGGGCAATAAAAATTAACAATGAAAAAACAGAAAAAGAAATATTATTTGTTTCTAAATTAAAAATTTGCCACGGACTGTTTTATTTATTTATTTTTTACTTTTTTTAGTTGATTTCTGTTCAACTTTTAAGAGGGGGGGATATTAAAAGCCCGCATGGATCATAAAGAGAATGCTATGTTGTTTAATACCGGACAGTTGGTACAATGTGTTTTAACTTTTATATGTCTGCAATGTTACCATCTAATATGCAGATGAGATGCTCCTGGTTGGAGATAAAAGAGGGTTGATTTTTTTAGAGGGACGTTCATTTTGAAGTTGGATTTCAAAGAAATAAGTTGAATTAGCAGAAGTTCGTTTGGAGTTGAGAGAAGGTGCGTGACGTATACAGAAGTTTGGAAGTTGGAAGTTTGGTCAACAGTGTCAACCTTACCCAGGAAATTATTGATGTAAGAAATAACACTCAAGTTATTGAATTATAAGCTATTTCAGCTCTCGAAAGGCAGAAAATGGACAGTCAACTTTCGTTTGATACCTGAGTGCGACGGATCTACCACTAGACCGTCTGTCGTCGAATGGGTTGAAAAGGCTGAGAAGATCTGTACACTGTGCAGAATTAAAGAACCAGCCACAGTCATTCCTCTGAGGTTAACCGGAGGGGCCTATGCAGTCTACCAGCAACTCGGGGATGAACCAGACTGGGATGCTTGCATACAGCGTTTGGTACAGATCCGTTTGTTGCATGGCAACAGTTCACGAGCCAGCGACTTCACCCCAAGCAAACGGTTGACGTGTACCTAGCCGACCTACGAAAGTTGTCGGTACCATTTGGTGGGGTCAACGATAAGATATTAAGATGTGCCTTTTTAGTAGGCTTACCTGAAGAGGTCAGCAAACTGTTGCGGGCATCGTCACAAATTGATGAATTGACAACAGACGAGTTATTAGCCCGAGCTCGAAACATCTGTAAGGAACAGGAGCCAATTGCAGCAGCAACTATTATTCAACATGCAGCAGTCAAACCCGCATGGAGGCAATGTAGATTCTCTCCCAGGTAGTAGTAAGCGTGTAGGCCCAGTGTGCTATAACTGTGGGGAGGCCAACCAATAAATACAGGATTACCGGTCATTGGCATTAAAATTGACAATGTGCAGTGTTCAGCACTCATAGAAACGGAGTGTTGTCGGTCTATAGTTAGTGCAAATCACTGTCAGATGTGACAGGAGCAACCAGTCGGTATTATGATGATCAATGGCTTATCCTGAGCATGTTGTGGTGAAGGGACAGTCACGATCTGTACTGAGAAGGGTGACACAGCCAAAGTTGATGTTCTGGTGATGCAAGAAAAACCCCTTGGCTATGACATGTTGATTGGAATTGATGCAATACAAGCACTAGGAGGCGTCATAATCACAGCGACTGGAGGTGTAATGCTTGGAGAAGGGAAAGAAGTCTGTGCAGCCATGTCTATTGAAGAAAAAGACTTCTGTGCTATGTTTGACGACAACAAAAAAGCGTGGACTACAAAGTGGAAATGGACTATGAGCCAGGCACCAGATCGGCTGTGCAACACCATTCCAGAGTGTGTAGTTTCCACGAAGAATAGGGCCGCATATGAAGAAGAACTTCAGATGTGGATTGATAACGGATGGTTAATACCGTACCCACAGGAACGTCTAGGACCACCCAAAGGATTAATTCTGCTCATGGCTGTTGAACAACCTACTAAAGACAAAATTCGGCCCGTAATGGATTACCGAGAATTGAATCAACATGTTGATGCTTTCACTGGAAACGCAGATGTGTGCGCTACTAAACTAAGAGAGTGGCATCAGAAAGGGAGTAATGTAGCACTGCTTGATTTAAAGAGAGCCTACCTGCAGATACATGTCCATGAGTCATTATGGCCATTTCAGACAGTGATAATCAAGGGAAAACGATATTGTTTGGCACGTTTAGGTTTTGGCCTAAACGTAGCACCCTTAATAATGACAACTATTATTAAAACTGTTTTAATGCAGGATGAGACCACAGCTAAAGCTGCTTCAACTTACATTGACGACATCTACATTAATGAGGATATAATGTCTGCAGATGTGGTTCGAATAAAACTGGAATCGTTTGGGTTAATAAGCAAAGACCCTAAGCACCTAAAGGATGGGGTGCCCATGTTAGGCCTAGAGGTCTACGAGAAGGGCAACACTTTGCGATGGAAGCGAGGGAGCATGATTCCAGAGTTACCCAGTGTATTGACAGGACGCATTGTGTTTTCTATTTGCGGTAAATTAGTAAGACATCTACCTGTCTCTGGATGGCTTTGATCGGCAACAGGAGTGTTAAAAAGACGAGTAACTGCAGTAACCAAAGGATGGGACAACATGGTGGATGATGATTCTCTCCAGCAAATGATGGCTGAAATGTTGTCCAGAGTACATAGGAACGATCCTGCCCAGGGTGAGTGGCAAGTATCTGGAAACGAACTGAATGCATGGGTTGACGCAAGTTCACTGGCTACAAGTGTCGTGTTGGAACAATTGGGTGCTGTTGTGGAAGATGCATGCTGGCTTCATCCGAAAAATGATGCCCAGCATATAAATTTGGCAGAACTTGATGCCAAGTTAAAAGAGCTTAAGCTTGCATTGCAATGGCAGGCTAAGGTTGTGCATCTCCACACTGACTCATTGTGTATTTACCACTGGTTGACCGACACCTTGACTGGAAAGGCTCAAGTTAAGACTAGAGCTGCAAGTGAGATGTTAGTACAAAGGAGATTGGCAATAATAAAGCATCTAGTTGACGAATACAGCTTGCAGGTGGACATTACCTTAGTTTCGTCGATGCAGAATTTGGCTGATAACTTGACTAGAGTACCAAAGAGGTGGATTGATGTAATGAGGCAGGGATCTGATCCTCCACAACAGACATGTGCGACCGTAACAGATCAATTAACACCTTACCAGATCCGTACAATACATCAGCAGAGTGGACATCCCGGAATTCGGAAGACAACATATTTTGTCCAAAGAGTGTGTCCCTCAACTACAAGAGCATCAATCAAGGGAGCTATACGCTCGTGTGAAGAGTGTCAGCGAATTGATCCGGCACCATCCCAATGGCAAAAAGGGAAGCTTGAGGTGGAGGACAACTGGTATCGAGTAGGAAAGGATGTAACGCATTATGAGGGCAAGCATTTTTTTACCTTGACAGATTGTGGTCCGACACATTTCACGATATGGCGCCTGTTGACACGACAGGATGCATCTAGCATTATACGACAGTTGAGAGCTGTCTTTTTTGAACGTGGTGTCCCGCTGGAAATTCTGACTGATAACGCTACTACATTTTGATGTCAAGAATTTCAGAAATTTACACAGGAATGGGGGATTAGAATGCATTACCGATGTGCATATTTTCCAGAAGGTAACGGTATAGCGGAGCGGTGTCACCGCACCATTAAGAGAATTGCGGCCAGGACACAGTGTTATATTCCAGAAGCTGTGTACTGGTATAATGTGACACCAAAGGATGATGCAACACCAGAAACTGCACCAGCTAATGGGATTTACCGCTATGAACAGCGTGTAAAAGGAATTGATGTCACACCATCAGTGGTTAGCGTTGTCAATACACCATATCAAGTGGGAGACCATGTTTGGGTAAAACCCCCAAATGCTGGGTGCACTGTAAAATTTTGCAGAGGAAAAATAGACAAAATCATAAGTCCTCAGACCATGTTGATTAATGGTGTACCACGTCATGTAAAAGATATCCACCTCTGTTATACCTCTTCTGGTTCTGAGGAGGATGAGGGAGATCACATACAGTTCAAGGATGCTCCTGATCGCCTACTGTCCCTACAGGTGAGCGTAGAAACACTACCTACAGAACCAGATGAGGGAATGATGGAACATACTAGTGGCAATAGTGATGAGAATGATGGACATGAGGAAGTAATATCACCAGTTCCTCATCAAAGTACCCGAGAAAGACGAATACTGCCCACCCTCCGTGATTGTGAAACACCGCCTATAGCACCACGGATGATGGAACATATTGAGGAAGATGGAACCGCGAAAGTGATGCCTCCGATTCTTTGAAGGAGTACTCGACAAAGACGGATACTGCCCCCTTGCCCTGATTGTGAAACACCGCATAGGTAACCACGAGAGGGGATAATGGAACAGACTGGTGGCAATAACGGTGGTAATGAGGAAGATGGCAATGAGGAAGTGCTGCCCCCGATTCTTCGAAGAAGTACCCGACAAAGACGACTTCCCCCCTGCCCTGTGTGTGATCATGAGATCAGGGGGGAGTGTAGGGAAATGCGTGACTTACCTAACTAGCACGTGTGCATAATTCAACAGGTCGGTCGTGGAACGAAATGAATGAAGAAGAAAGAAACAAAAATGGCTGCCTTATCTCTTTATATGCCTGCAATGTGACCACCCGATATGCAAATGAGATGCTCCTGGTTGGAGATAAAAGAGGGTTGATTTTTTAGAGGGACGTTCATTTTGAAGTTGGATTTCAAAGAAATAAGTTGAATTAGTAGAAGTTCGTTTGGAGTTGAGAGAAGGTGCGTGACATATACAGAAGTTTGAAGTTTGGTCAACAGTGTCAAACATACCCAGGAAATTATTGGTGTGACGGGCAGAAGAAATAACACTCAAGTTATTGAATTATACAACCCTTTTCAGGTTATTTAACACTGAATCCAGTAATTTTGCAAAAAAGTTTTTATACTTCAAGTTTTTTATATCTTTAAATATTTATTCATGGTGTTTTGATTTTGGTTGTTTTTTTTTACTGTATAACAACCGTTTTCCAGTTGTTTAACGCCGAATCCAGTAATTTTTGCTAAAAGTTTTTATGCTTCAAGTTCTTTATATCTTCAAGTATTTATTCATGATGTTTGGGTTGGTTGTTATGTTGAGAAAAATTGTTTTTGTTTTTGGTTTTACAGAACATGATTGAGTTTTGCAAAAGGAAAGGAAAAAAAACAATAATATCAATGTTTGGTGCATTTTAGGTCAGGAAGCCAATATCTTCAGAGAGCCTGATCTGGTAGGACCAGATATAAGATGGTAAGAAAGATTTATTTAGTTATAACCAATTTTCAGTCTCACACATAATTTTATATAGAAATGTATGTTATTTTTATTATTGCAAATAAAAATCTTTTACCCTAGCATTATTCTTAACATTATTTTTCGTATTTTATTGCAAATGAATGAAGCACTTTTCAGAACTAAAATTAAGAAATCTTTCAACGAACATATTAATTGAGCACCAATTCTTTAGATTATTTAAAAAAAACAAAACAAATTTTTTTACTTGCAAAACTTACTGTTCAATTTTTTTAAGGTGTTCAGTTTCTATTTTAGATCAATCTAAAATGATCCTGTTGCTTGAAATTCAGAAAAGTATTTGTAAACAGCATGTCTTGGCTAAAAAACTCTTAAAAATCATGTTAGGGGAGCATTTTACGCTAAACAAGTGAACACTCTTCTAAAAATTGAATCAAGTAAGTAAAACTATTTTTTATAATCTGAAAATTTGATGCTTTAGTTCTGAAAAACTAATAGCAAAATAAAATCAGTCCACATCTTTTTAGACAATGCGCTGTATATGCTGAAAAGCATGAGTACCTGTTAATTGTAATTGTGTGATTATTTTTCATCTACCGTCGTCCATATGATGCTGGCTGGACATAAGGAGATGGAGATCTGCAAAAAAATTAATGATCAATTATCTAACAGAAATAATTAGCAAATTAAAGAAAACTGAAAATCACCAAGAAGATGTACAGAGAACAAATACAAACATAGTTATCATAATACGACTTTAAAAAAATGGAAACTCAAGATGATTATCAAAAGATCTGGAAAATTAAACAAAATATCTTAATAGAATAATTAAAAAAAACAAAGAAAACAGCAAAAACTTCAAAAATGTTTATTCTTTGTTTTATGAAAACTTAGCAATTATCACATTCTTGACTGTGTAAAAAAATGTATCCCAAATTTCCGAACTCTTACATAAAACACAATTTTAATGAATATAATCAATACTTGGGACTTTTTTTAAACTGTTCAATAATATTGTCACCGGAAGATTTTCTCCTCTGAACTAAAAAAATTGTACTTTTGTTTACTACCTGATTGTGTTGGCATATTGGGATGGTAGACTCAGGATTATTAAAACCCAGCTAGATTTACCATGAGACCTGGCGGTACTTTAATTAGTTTTTATTTTCTTTTAGTAAAAAGTGAAATAAATGGGACTCTTGTTTTGGTAAATTTTCTTTAAAAAAAACTTTATATATATATATATATATATATATATATATATATAATATAAAGCTGAATGTCTCTGTGTGTGTGTGTGTGTGTCTGTGTGTATCTGGTCACGAATAGGCTCCTATATGGTTGACTATTTTGAAAAACTGATTGCATATAATGATAGATGTTGCAATATTTTGAATTCTAATGGGATATGATCCCACACAGTCGGACGATTCTATTTATAAATGATGCTGCTAAGAACTGACGAATCAAATTAATTCACGTTCTGCTACCAAAGAATCAGAAACCAGAATTGCTTCATAAATATTAAACCTTTTCTGGAGCAATTTCACATGTTCTTTTCCCGGGTTTCGACACAGTAAGAATATTTTGTTCTGTGGAACTGTCTACTACAAACAAGTCACCTCCCAGGACTTGTGTGTAACGGCGAACCATCTGAAACTGTTCTGAAACTCAAAATGGCTTACACTTCTAGAGGTTATGGGCCAGCGTGCGTCTTTATTTCGATGCATCCGAATCAAAATTCGAATTGTGGCAAGTTAAATTTCTGGGATATCTACAAATCCAAAAGCTACACAAAGTACTATAAACACAACCTGAAAACAGAAAAAACCCATGACTTTTAGCCAATTCAAGGTAGCACTCAGAAGTTACAAAGAACCTGAAAAAATGGATACAGTTTAACGTCTTGTCCAGGACTATTTTTTTTTTTTTTTTTTTTTTTTTTTTTAAGCAAAAGTATTAGTTACGCATTAGTAGGTTAAAGTGTTAATACAAATAAAATGGATACAGTTTAAAGTCTATTAACTGATCACAGAAAAAAACGAATCCACAAATATCATGAAATTTAAAAATACACACATAAAAACACCAAAATCGAATTATACCCATGCCAGAAATAAAAAACGCAACTTTGCCAAAAGCAGTTTTTTTCCTAAGAAAAGTACAAAAATTATTTGTTATAATTGTGGACGACCTAATCACAAGAGTTTCCAATGTAGATACAGGACTCAAAATGGCAACTACATTAAAAATGTATGTTAGCGAACATACATTTTTATTTTCGTGTACATTTGATGCGTCAACAAGCAATAATAATTTTCTTGTCGATTGTGGGGCCACGGCACATGTAATTACAAAGGAATCTGATTTATCAATTTTGATCCCAACTTTAAGCCACAAAATCATTTTGTAGAACTAGCTGATGGGAGTCGAGTCAATGATATCGTTTTGAAAAGAGGCAATGCGAAAATCTCGCTAAAGAACTATAAAGGTGAATTGTTTCTGTATTCTAGAAAACGCTCTTCTAATCCCAAAATTTAAACAAAATATATTTTCTGTACAAGCTGCCACAAAACAAGGTGCAAATATAAACTTTAGCCCCAATAAATCAAAACTGGTATACCCGAATGGAACTGTATGCGACATTAAAGAAAATAGAAGACTATATTATTTAAATAGCATAGTCCCATCAAAAACCGCCTGCCATGATCTACAGACATGGCATAAAATTCTTGGACACTGCAATATTCCTGATATCAAAAAGTTGCCGACTGTAGTTGATGGAATACGAATACAAGCATCAAACACCTTTAACTACGACGTCTGTACGCAAGGGAAAATGACAAACTATCAAAACAAGATACCAGACAAAAAGGCCAAAAAAATCCTATCAATGGTGCATTGTGACTTGAACGGTCCCGTAGAACCGATGGCCAGAGAACATTATAGATATGTGTTGAATTTCGTAGATGACCATTCAGGTTTAATAATGGTTTACTTTTTAAAGAACAAATCTGATACCCTCCTAGCAACTAAGAAATATCTAGCCGACATGGCCCCCCTACGATGAAATCAAATGTATTCGCTCTGACAACGGTACGGAATTCACCAATAAAGACTTTGAACTTTTACTAATTAACCATCATATCAGGCATGAAACATCAGCTCCTAGATCGCCACACCAAAACGGGACTGCTGAACGTGCGTGGCGGACACTTTTTGAAATGGCAAGATGCCTACTCATTGAATCAAAACTCCCTAAAAACCTCTGGACGTATGCACTTATGGCGGCAGCCTATATATGCAACAGGTGCATTAACAAAACACTATCTAAAACTCCATATGAATCTTTCTGCGGTAAAAAAACAAATTTAAGCAGAATGCATATATTTGGTTCAACTTGCTTCGCATATATAGAGAAAAAGAGTAAATTGAATATTAAAGCCGACAGAGGTATATTTCTTGGATACGATAAAAACAGTCCAGCCAATTTAATATTTTTTCCCGAAAAAAATAAAATAAAAAGAATCCGGTGTGTAAAATTCACAGACACGTTTAATTTTACAGACGAAAACCCGTCATATGAAGCGAATGGAATTATATTACCTCAAATAATTAGAACAAACGAAAACAATAAAAATGACGAAGACGATGATGATAAAGTCGAAAGATATCCCAAAAGAAATAGAAGATGACCCGATTTTTTTTGTGGTCGACAATATAAAAGATTATCAAATTGACTATTGCTATTCAATGGAAAATGTGCCAAAAAGCTTCAACGAAGCAATTAATTCAGAACATTGTGATGAATAGAAAATTGCCATGAAAAAAGAAATAGATGCCTTAACCAAAAATGATACCTATACGGTAGTGCCTCTCCCAAGAGATAAACATGTTATTTCTACCAGATGGGTCTTTACAAAAAAGAGTACAGCATCAGGCGTAGAACAGTACAAAGCAAGATTTGTTGCTAAGGGGTGCTCTCAGATTTACGGTAAAGAATACTTTTCTACGTTTTCGCCGACCACAAACCTAACGACAATCAGAGTTTTACTGCAAGTCACATCACAATATGACCTAAACATCCATCAAATGGACGTAAAAAATGCTTATTTGAATGCCCTGATAGACTGTGAAATTTATATTACCCCTCCAGAGGGATTTATAATGAAAAATAAAAATAGCATGTGACAACTTAACAAGTCATTATATGGTCTAAAGCAGAGTGCTCAGTGTTGGAACACAGTATTCTATGATTATATTATTAAACAACAATTTAGACAATGCGCTGTAGACCTCTGTTTATATACCCAACACAAAGACGGTAAACTACTGATTTTGGTTTTGTGGGTCGATGATATTTTAATCGCATCAAATTGTGACATAATGTTAACTGATGTTAAGAAGAAATTAAGTAAAAGATTCAAAATGACCGATCTTGGCAAAATATCCTGGTTTCTGGGGATAGAATTTACTCAAAGCAAAGGACTTGTTACGATGACTCAGTTGAGATACATCGACAAAATACTATTAAAATTTGGAATGGGAGAGTGCAAGAAACGCTCTACACCGGTCGAAAATGATATTAATAAAAATATACACACAGAATCTGAAATAATAAATGACACACAATATCGCAAAATTATAGGTAGTCTTATATATTTAATGACTGCAACCAGGCCCGACATATGCTATACAGTAACAAAACTGCCACAAAAATTATCACGACCGACAATGAAGGATTTAAACAGAGCTAAACAAGTCCTACGTTATTTACAAGGAACCAAAGAACAGAAGTTAGTATTTAGAAAATCAAGAAATCCCCTAAAATTAGAAGATTTTTCGGATTCAGACTGGGCAAACGACGAGGATCGCAAGAGTGTATCTGGATATTGTTTCAGACTCTCAGAAAATGGGCCTATTATTTCATGGAAATCTAAAAAGCAACAGATTGTATCTCTCTGTACATGTGAAGCAGAATTTATCGCGCTCACACACACGACCCAGGAAGCATTCTACCTTAAAAATATCCTGAAGACTATTTTAGAGCCAGAATTGATTACAAGCCCCGTGGTAATTAATTGTGATAATCAAGCCAGTATAGTCTTAGCACAGAACACGATAATCAACCAAAGATCTAAGCATATAGATACCATATATATACCATTTCATAAAAAATGAGATAAAAAAGGAATCCATTATTTTGAATTACATATCAGAACAAAATATCGCTGATGTATTTACGAAACCGGCGACATGGATAAAGCTACAACGTTTTTTCTCAAAACTTGTTGGTGAATTCGACTGAATAATTTTTTTTTCTTTCACTGCCCTGTATGTATATAGATTTCTATATATTAAAAATACAGACCAGCGAAGTTCCACTTATGAGAAGGCTCTTACTTTTTTGCATGAATATCAGCGGAAACCCCTAGGGGTAATGCTCAGAGTATATAGATTTCTATATATCAAAAAAAAAAAAAAAAAAATAGTCCTGGACAAGACGTTAAACTGTATCCATTTTATTTGTATTAACACTTTAACCTACTAATGCGTAACTAATACTTTTGCTTAAAAAAAAAAAAAAAAAAAAAAATCTTTGTAATTTTCCTTTTTGACATTTGAACACAATTAAAAATGGCGTCTTTTTAAATGCTAAAATTCTAAGATCCAAATGATTTCTAATTTTTGTTATGTCTAAGTAAATATAAAAATATATATTTATTTTGGAGCAGAACAAACACAAGGGACTTCCCCATTATAAAAAATAGGGAGGATGTTGCAATATTTTGAATTCTAATGGGGTATGATCCCACACAGGTGGGCGATTCTATTTATAAACGATGCTGCTAAGAACTGACGAATCAAATTAATTCACGTTCTGCTACCAACCAATCAGAAACCAGAATTGCTTCATAAATATCAAACCTTTTCTGGAGCAATTTCACATGTTCTTTTCCCGAGTTTCGACACAGTAAGAATATTTTGTTCTGTGGAACTGTCTACTACAAACAAGTCACCTCCCAGGTCTTGTGTGTAACGGCGAACCATCTGAAACTGTTCTGAAACTCAAAATGGCTTACACTTCTAGAATAGAAGATGTATCAAGACACAGGAATGGGTATGTTTGATCTAGCAGAAGGGTGGTTCATTAAAATTGTGGGGGTCTGCGTTCGCGCCTGCTCCACAAAGTATGGAAATAAAGAATTTAAAAATTAAAAAAAAAAAACGTTTACAAATGTTTTTAATATAGATGTACATAAGAATACCTTGATAAGTATGTTTTAACTTAAATAGGGATGATATAATAAAATTGTGGGGTCTGCATTCATGACTGGCATCCATAGAATGGAAATAGGCACAAACTTTAATAAAGACTTTTAATATCTATCTGTGTAAGTATACTTTGATAATTATGTTTCAGTTTGAAGAAATATTGTATAATAAAATTATGGGGTGTTCGTTCGCACCTGAACTTCTTAGAATGGAAATATGTAACAAAGTTTAACAAGTTTTTTTAATATAGATCCACATAATATTGTGATAAGTGTTTCAGTGTGAACAGGTATGGTATAATAAATTATGGGGTTTATCTATTTTATTTTTACTTTCATCATATTTTGCTTTGGTTTTGATACCCCCAAATTCGAAGCTATCTCTTTACAACCCTTTCTTTTCATAACCTATCATACTTTCATAAATCAGAGTCCATTTTCTGTAGGCTGTTTTTGAACCCAGTCAACGGCGGGTACTTTTGCTAGTACAAGCTGAACGTCTGTATTTGTGTGTGTGTGTGTGTCTGGTCATGAATAGGCTCCTATATGGTTGACTATTTTAAAAAACTGATTACATATAATGATAGATGTATCGAGACACAAGAATGGGTATGTTTGATCTGGCAGAAGGGTGGTTCATTAAAATTGTGGGGTCTGCATACGCGCCTGGCCCCCAAAGTATGGAAATAAAAAATTAAAAAAAAAAAACGTTTACAAGTTTTTTTTTTATATAGATGTACATAAGAATACTTTGATAAGTATGTTTTAACTTAAATAGGGATGGTATAATAAAATTGTGGGGTCTGCGTTCGCACCTGTACTCCATGGAAATATGGCACAAACTTTAACAAAGACTTTTCATATCTATTTGCGTAAGTATACTTTGATAATTATGTTTTAGTTTGAAGAAATATGGTCTAATAAAATTATTGGATGTTCGTTCACGCCTGACCTCCATATAATGTAAATATGTCACAAAGTTTAACAAGGTTTTTTAAAAGTGGTGGGGGTCCACAATAACACCTTAACTTTAATCTTAATTCACGTTAGCTTTTATTTATTTTTTTTGAGTGTCGAATAAATTCCCCTCATAAATTCACGTTCTTATTAAAGTGAAAGCCCCCCCCCAAAAAAAGTCGGAACTTTAGACAATTCTCAACACAAATTTTGCATAACTGTTTTTTTCCTTCTCCACTTGCACATGGCACTCTTTCAAAAATAAATAAATAGATAAATAATAAAAAATAAGAACGTTACTTGTTATTGTGTTAAAAGAAGGAAAAAATCCTGCTCACTTGATTGTGTCTTTTTAAAAACATTTACATAACCTTTTTATTTTTATTTATATATCTGTTTAAGCTTTTTTTGTAAGTGTACAAGAAGGAATTCAGTTGATTACAACCCTTTCTGCGTGTTCTTTACATTACAATAGTACAACCCTGAATCCGACGGGGAAATACTACACCGTTCAATACTGTAAAACTGAAATGAAGCTGTTCTGCTTGAAAAGGGCGCTATTTTCTTCTTATTCATATTCATATCGATTCTTTGCTTTAAAAAACTAATGTAATTGCGTGTTTACTTTTTTAATATCCCATTTTGCTGTTTCGGATTATTTTGCTAAAGTAAGTAAAGCGTCATTATTTTTCAAAACTGTTTTTTTCTTTGTTTTTCGACATTTCGTTGATATTATTTAGTAAGAGTGTTTAGCAGAAAAGCCAATAAACGATTACCCGAAAAAATGAATATACAAGAAATAAATGTTACCATAGTCAATAAAAGTTCAGTTCATGTTTTTTTTTTGGTTTTTGAATAGTTTTTAATGCTCGTTTCTTGAAATAATTAAAGCGAACCAAAATTAAAACGAAATTTGAGGCGATAACTACTTAGATGAATTTTTATATAAACTACACATGCCATAATTGAATATTCCTCAAGCACAAAATAACGGAAAACATTAAAATATGTTTACGTTGACGGAACTCTCTTAAATTGTTAACACAGAATGCTCAGGTGTCCCTCTTTCAAATTGAAAACGGGGCTCTCCATTTCAAAGTCGTTGCCATTTTGATTTTTTTTAAACTGGTTCGTGAATTAAAAAAAAATTTTTTTTTTACAAACTACTTAAAAATAGAAACCAATGAACTTTTCTACCATAAAAGTAACTTTTATTGACTATGGTAACATTTATTTCTTGTATATTTGTATTATTATATATATATAACATTTTCTCTTTGTAAGGAAACATCATTTTGTTGGTCACTCTTGGCTACGAATGGAAGTAAAGTTGATATAAAAAAATATATTTACACAAAAATTATCTTCACTTTCATCATATTTTGCTTAGGGTAAAATTTTTGAGTATCAAAACCTATCTGTTTATGACCCCCTCCTTTTCAAAACCTATCATACTTTCATCAATCACAGTCCATTTTCTGTAGGCTGTTTTTGAACCCAGTCAACGACGGGTACATCTGCTAGTATATATATATATATATATATATATATATATATATATATATATATATATATATATATATATGAGAGAGAGAGTGGAGAATATTTTTGGGAGAAAATGTATCTTTAAAAGAATGAGGCCAGTGCAACAGTTTTAATAAGAAGAAAACAATATTTACATTTTTTTAATTTTATATTGAAGAAAGTTCCCTTTGTGTAGTGCGATCTCTCTCTTTCTCATTTATTGTCTTTTGTGTGTGCGTTGATTACATGTGTGTACCTATTTATCTTTGCCTGTGTGAGCATGTCTGTGTGTCGCATCCATTTCTATGGGTGCAAATCTGTGTGTGGCATCCATTTCTATGGGTGCAAATCTGTGTGTGGGCTGAAAAATTCTTCTATAAAAGTAATGAACTTACTATTTTACAGTCTGAAGAGGGCAAAAAACGGGGAGAACATTTAAGCATCATATAATTTGAATGTCACTATTTTCTCCAACAGATTAAAAAGCAGACTTCCTGGAGGAATCATCAGATATTGCTTCTGTTGTAATAAACTATTTTTTGAATTGTTTCAATGCAACTATTTGCTGCAATTGCGTATGCTCTACGCCATATCTTTACATGTGAACTTTTTATGTGGAAGCAATTATGTTTTTTTCTATTGTTGTAATTTTCTCCAATTTTTTCATTCACACATGAACATCATTCTATCGGATGTAAACTTAAAGTAAAATAAATGTTTCTCTGCACATGGGATCCACACTAACAATCCTCAAATAGCTAAAGAAAACTATATCAAAGAACCAGTTTATTTATTTGCGCACTATTATCCTCATCTTTCTAGTTTCTGCTTCATAACTTTTCAGCCAACTATTCCTCTGGCCTTTATCAGGTGGTAAACCAGGACGGGATAGGAATGCTGAGTCTCTTAACTGCCTTCCATAGTTGTTGTTGTCTCACCACGTTTTGGCCAACTAAACTTGATTAGAATTGAAACCGCTATCTTCAGACAATGTTCACCTGGAACCGTAGAGATGTAACGTCTCTATTCGCTGTGCCATAGGCCCCGTGGTACAGTGGATAGAGATGTTGAATCTCTGGATTGATAATGGTTAGTTAATACCATACCCACAAGAACGTCTACAACCTCCCACATGATTAATTCCACTCATGGCTATTGAGCAACCTACTAAAAACAAAATTCAACCGGTAATGGATTATTAAGAATTGAATCAATATGCTGATGCTTTCACCAGAAACGCAGATGTGTGCACCGCTAAACTACGGGAGTGGCATCAGAAAGGGAGTAATATAGCAGTGTTGCACTGTTGCATTTGAAGAAAGCCTACCTACAGATATGGGTCCATGAGTCACTGTGGCTATTTCAGACAGTGATAATAAAGGGAAAACAATATTAGGTTTTGGTCTAAATGTAGCACCCTTAATAATGACATTAATATCATTAAAACTGTTTTGCTTCAGGCTGATACCATAGCAAAAGCTACTTCAGCTTACGTTGATGACATTTACATCAATGCGGATATAATATCTGCAAATGCGATTCAAATGAAACTGCAATCTCTCGGTTTGATAAGCAAGGTCCCTAAGTACTTGAAGGATGGAGTGCCCATGTTAGGCCTTGAGGTTTGCAAGGCGTGCAATACTTTACAATGGAAGCGAAGGAGCTCGATTCCAGAGTTACCTAGTGTATTGAGGAGACACATCATGTTTTTTATTTGTGGTAAATTAGTAAGACATTCACCTGTCTGTGGATGGCTCGAATCAAAAACAGGAGTACTAAAAAAATTAGTAACTGCAATAAAAAAAGGATAGGACGACATAGTGGATGACGATTCCCTGCAACAAATGATGGCCAAAACATTGACTAGAGAATGTAGGAACAACTGCTTAAGGCGACTGGTATGTATCTGGTCACAAACTAAATATAAAAAATTCTACAATTATAAGCAGGCCCCTTATTGGCTGATTAGCCACCCACTGTCTTTGTTTAGACCAATTAGATTAGTCGAGATTTTAACCGCCGAGCATTGGGCTTGGTTCCAGACAAGCAGCCATAGAAGAAAGATGGAACTCAACTCACTCTGGACATGAAGGCATTTGGTTGCCTCTACCCTTCATCTCCTTGAAACTTTATTTTTTAAGTCTAATGTTATTATTATATATGTCTCCAAGAAACTTTTTAAAGGTCAGAATTATTGACCTGTTTTTAATGACTTCCTTCAAATGAACATTCCTTATGAACTTCTGTGATGCTGACTCTATTCGAGAATTGAATCTTTCATCAGAAGGCATCATACTAACTCCTTCAAACGCCTGTAATTAATCTGATCTTTGAACAGTGCTGAACCCATATTCCAGTTTCTGCTGAAGATAAAGGACTATCACCTTTCGAGATGTTACCAGCTCTAGTCAGAGGCAAAATAGGCATTTCCTTTTATGCAACGTAGAACGAATAAAATTTGTGTCGAATTTTAGAGGTATACTTTGTTGCTATTGCTAACTTTTTGTCACTGTCTTGGAGCAAAAACAGGTGAGAAGAAATATCTCACATAAATGTATGGGTTGATGCAAGTTCATTGGCTGCAGGTGTAGTGTTGGAATGATTGGGTGTTGTTGTGGAAGATGCATGCTGGCTTCATCCAAAAAATGATGCCAGCATATAAATTTGTCAGAACTTGATACCACTCTAAAAGGCCTTATTCTTGCATGACAATGGCAGGCCAAGATTGTACTTCTCCATTGTGTGTTTACCACTGATTGTACTGACACCTTATATAGAAAGGCACAAGTTAGGACTAAAGCTGCAAGTGAAATGTTGGTACGAAGGAGACTGGTGATAATAATGCGTCTAGTTGATGAATACAGCTTGCAGGTTGACATTATCCTAATTCCATCAGCACAGAATTTGTTTAATAAGTTGACTTGAGTGTCAAAGAGGTAGATTGATATAATGAGGCAGGGATTTAATCGTCTGCAATTGGCATGCACAGTCTTAACAAATCAATTAACACCTGATCAGATCCGTGAAATACATTGGCAGAGTGGACATCCCGAAATTCGTTGGACCACATATTTTGTCCGAATGTGTCCTGCAACTATGAAGGCATCGATCAAGGCAGCCATTTGCATGGTGGTCGAAGAGAGCCACACAGCTCAATTTTAGCTAAGTACATTTTATCTATTTATTTATTTATTTATTTTTTTTTTTTTGCACACTTTATTTTATTTTAATATTTTATTTTATTCTATTTTTACTTATTTATTTTATTTTTATTTTTAAAACCAAACAAATCTAACCCTCTTTTTTTTTTTTTTTTTTTTCGTTTGTGCTCATATAATTCTATGTAATTTTATCTTATTTCTCACAAATCTTGACCATTCTTGATTCACTTATTTTAAAACAATTTCCTGACAAATCTTTCTTTTTACCATGTCACATCGACGTAGTAATGGGGTGGGGGAATCCCTATTTAGATTAATTAGATGACAGAAGAACTTTATTTAAGTACGATACCTAATATTAACAGCCATGGTAAGGTGCAAAAAAAAAAAAGTGCCGCCCAATTTTAACTATTCGTAACCTAAATATGCGGTATCTTAGCTGTGATACTAGAGCTATTCTTCCTGAGTGGATGCTATGCTCTATGCGTGACCTTAATGTCTGCCTATAAATACAAAATACGAATTTTCCGATCCGCCATGAACTAGTTCTTGTAACTGGAACAAACACCTAACTGCTAGCTACGAAATCCCAATATACATTTTACCTCCAAGACCTATCTAACCTGCATGCGAAAAAAAAAAAAATAAATAAATAAAAAACTTACCTGCCACTCTAAATCCTAATGTAGATATGTTTCTTGTAAATTCCCTGTCTCTTGAAGGCTAACAATCTGCTTCTTCCCACCAAACCGCCACTTAACTCCTACATTTCACACCGTTTTGTATTGGAATCTTTAACTTCCAGCCCCTAACCCTCACATGCTAACTGCCTAGTCATCACTACACATCTATACAATTCTACCCTTTAGACATGCATTGGAGTCCAGTCCTATTCCAGTTGGTATTTAACAGCCAAAGTATGTACTCGGAAGCAAAGCACACCGCACTGCATTACACAACTATGTCTCCTCTTAGATAGCTTTGCAACGCAAATACGAAACAGAACCAATGCTCCTTGCTATGCTAAATGTCCATAACTCTTACTTGAAAGCTGAAAACATCTCTCAATAATAGAAACTCACTTTGTACCTTTCAACTTTATTCGCACCTACTAAAACCAGCCCATATATCTATTTACCAAATTACACATGACTCAAAACTTACTGTTTTATCCGTACTATATTGCACTCGCATCTCATGCCCTGCTGTCATCTAAAATATAGTTTGGGCACAACTCGTAGTTCAATTCTTAACACCTACTCACACTTTAAAATTATACTAGGCCCAAGCTCACATGAATAAAAAAAAAAATAATAAAAAATGTATATATATGAGAAAGCCTCAAACCACATTATCTCCTAACAAGCCTCCTTACAATCATAGTTGCTTACACTGCATGAGCTCTACTCAACCCCTTTATCCAGTAACAATGAAATAACAATGTCCCTAATTCACTTTGAGGAGTGTAACTATTTAGCAGATATATAACCTCTACAAACTAACCCAATAACATTAACTAACCACGCGGGGTCGCAGAAATACCTGGATTAGAACCCAGGCGTGGAGCAAACCCTCTCAGTGGTGACGGACCCAGGAGATCTTTCCAGATCATCCGTCTAGGAGAAGGAAAACTCTGAAACTAAACCAAAGAGGACGGAGGCCTCTTCAGTCTTGGATGACAACCTTCCTAGAGCTGGTGACTCAAACAACTTACCGGTTTGCAAACCTAAATTGCTTAAGGAGTAGATAGGTCCTGCCTATCGCCCGGCTTCCATACTCCTTCTTTGCCTATTAGTCAGGCGCAGAGATACTATCACAGTGATTCGACAGAAACACCCATTGGTAGATCTTGTTTCTTGTCTAGGGCAATGAACGCCGTTTCCCCCACTCCCGACACACCCCACCCCTAAAGCTGGGCACTTGAGAATGCTTGAGTACCATATATGCCTGAGCAATTAGATTGGGTTGACCTTCCTCTGATGGGTTGAGGGTACCGGATTGACAGTTACTGGCTGCTGTTTCCGACTGGTAGTACAGGAGCCCTAACTCTTTGGTAGCGCTTAGAGCGGCTGCTCCATCAACAGTTGTATAATATCGGGATGTTTGCAGTGCCATGGCGCGCATGGACAAGGGACCCTGCACTCATCCCCGGTGGGCTTTCCTGAGGCCACAGTCCTAGTTGATGGAGGGTCAGCTGATGGTCTACTTGTGATGCATGTGATATTCTGCATAACCTCCTGCTCGGCTTCCCCTAACCTAACTGAAACTCGTTAAAAATGATGACAGTACAATCTAAAAATAAGCTTAAACCAGGCTTAGGGTCAAACAAATCCAACTTGCCTCCTCCCTTGAGGCTTGCATTCACAAATATCCGTGGGCTTAGAACTAATTTAGCTGATGTTGAAGCATTTCTCCTAACAAATACCCCGGATATCTTAGCACTAAGTGAGACTAACCTACACTCCTCCATCCCCTCTAACTACTTTAACATGCCTGGATATCTCCCACTCTGCCGTAAGGACTCTGACAGACATATGCACGGACTTGGAGTTTACATTCGTAATACCCTTCCCTTGACTAGAGAAACAAACCTAGAAACGGATGATCAAGCCTTTATGTGCTTTAGACTAATCATGCAACACAACATTAGCTACTTTTACTTTTTCTACCGCTCTCCCTCGACCCAAGACTGCACCATAATAAACAAAGTATCTGACAGCATAGACACAGCACTCTCCTTCGACACTAGCGCCCAAGTACATGTATTTGGTGACTTTAATGTTCATCATAAAAACTGGCTTGGATTCTCTACTTACACAGATGCAGCAGGTAGCGCAACTCATAGCTTCTCTGTATCTCACTCCCTATCGCAAATTGTTACTTTTCCAACCCGCTTCCCTGATCAGGAAGAACAACACGCATCACTATTAGATCTGTTTTTGACCACAGTTCCTGATGACTGTGTAACGAAAGCCGACAGCCCACTTGGGAACGCTGATCATGCGGTGATAATGGTTGAAATCGCCCTAAACTCTAGACCCAAAACTGAAGAGCCAGTGCTCAAAACAACGAGATATTATAAAAAGGCTGACTGGGAAGCAATCAGAGATCTTATCAGAGACGCTCCATGGGGAAATATTTTTTCTCTTCCTGCTGAACAGTGTGCAAACGAGACCACTGAATGGTTCAAAACTGCAATCGAAGCGCATGTTCCCATGCGGGAATTCTATAGCAAGCCCCACTCTCCCCAATGGTTTACTTCGACTTGCGCAACTGCCATTGCCCAAAGGCAGCATGCATTCCGCAGGTTTAACCGACATAAGTCTAGTTCAAAAAGACAGAAGTACATAGAAGCTAGAAGTAACGTTAAGAAAGAAATAGCGACAGCTAAGAGGGAATTTACGGAAACCACTAAAAAACGCATCGAAGCACAAAAACTAGGAACTCGTAACTTCTGGAAAATCTACAACAGTGTAGTAAATAATGGGCAATCAACAATTCCTCCACTAACCAACAATCATGAGGTTCTTTGCTCAGCAACCGAGAAGGCTAACATGCTTGCCAGTCGGTTTGCCTCAAACTCCACACTGGACCCTTCCAACCACCCCCTACCTGACTTTCCTATGCGGACAGATGCCACACTAGACGATCTGAAAACCACCCCTACTCAGGTGCATGCTATCATAAAAAACCTTGACACCTCAAAAGCATGTGGACCCGATCTTATCCCAGCTGTGCTATTAAAAAAGTGCTCAGCCGAAGTAGCTCCAGTTCTCTCCAAACTACAACAAATGCCTTAATGAATCTTGCTTTCCGGGCTGCTGGAAAACTGCTTCTGTGGTACCAGTATTCAAGAATTCTGGCGAAAGAACTGACCCATTAAATTATCGCCCTATTAGCCTCCTCCCACTTTTTGCCAAAATATTTGAGACCTTAATTAACCATGCTCTAGTCCAGCACCTTACAGATTCTAAACTTCTGACCGACCAACAATATGGATTTAGACAAGCCCGTTCCACGGCAGACATCCTCACTGTAATCTCTGAACACATATACCATTCACTGGACAAAGCGGGAGAAGGCAGAGCGGTAGCTCTAGATATATCCAAGGCTTTTGACAGGGTATGGCATGAGGGTCTTCTCAGGAAGATTAGATCATACGGTATCACTGGTAGAATACTTAACATAATTAAATCCTTCTTAGATAAGAGAAAAATCCAGGTTGTCCTCGACGGTCGTACATCTAAACAATATGATATAAATGCGGGAGTGTCCCAGGGATCTATCCTTGGACCTCTGCTGTTCCTGATATTCATAAATGACCTCCCTGACAAAATTGACTCTGAGATGGGTATATATGCTGATGACACCACACTCTATAGCAGGCACGACAGAAAAACAAATGAACATATATCTAAAGTAATGGCAGAAACACTAGAGGATGACCTCCAATCAGTAGTGGAATGGGGACAAAAATGGATGGTCACGTTCAGTGCCGCCAAGACAAAACTGGTTTCATTCAATAATTACAAGAAACCTTCTCTACCACCTATAGCAATGGCCAACGACTCTTTATCTGAGAGTATGTCTCTCAAGCTCCTTGGCCTAACGTTCACAGGAAATATGAGCTGGAACAATTACATCGAGAGCATTGCCAGGGCCGCTGCGAGGAAGGTGGGCTCTCTCTACCGTGCTAGAAAACTTCTAACACCCGAAAGTATCCTGTACCTCTACAAGGCCACTATTCGCCCATGTATGGAGTATTGCTGTCATATTTGGGCTGGTGCATCGGCTACTAGTCTCTCGCTCCTTGACAGGGTTCAAAAGAGAGTCGCAAATCTGATAGGCCCTGAACTGGCATCTAAGCTTCAGCCTCTGTCCCATCGTCGAAGCGTTGCATCCCTCTGCCTGTTCTACAAGCATTATAATGGTGAATGCTCTGATGAACTGCAATCACTTGTGCCCCCACGACGTAAACACCCTCGAGAGACCCGACAAGCTGCAAAATCCCACCGCCACACTGTAGAGATCCCTAGATGTAAAAGATCTTTCTACTCCAGTAGTTTCTTCCCCAGAACTGCTAGACTTTGGAATTCCATTCCAGGTCACTACTTCCCCAACTGTACTGACTTGCATAAGTTCAAGTGCAATGTGAACCAACATCTCGCTGCCCAAATCCCTACATAGTACCCCAGTAGATGTTTCCCCTGATAGTAGCCCCCTACACCAAAGTGGCAATGTGCCTTGTTTGGGGTGAAAATGTAATAAAAAAAAAAATAAAAAAAAAAAAAAAATATGCTCATGTGGAGAGTGTCAGCAAATTGACCTGGCACTGTTCCACTGACAAAAAGAGAAGCTTGAAGTGGAGGACAACTGGTGTCGGATTGTCATGGATGTAATGCATTATGATGGCAAACATTTCTTAACCATAACAGATTGTGGCCCGATGTGTTTCACGATATGGCACTTGTTGACACAACAAGATACATCGAGCATTGTACAACAATTAAGATCTGCTTTTTTTCTTTTTTTTAACATGGAGGCCCACTTGAAATCCTGACTGATAATTTCGATGCTGAAGAATTTCAAAAATTCACACATGAATGGGGGATTTAGAATGCATTACCAATGTACATATTTTCCTGAAGATAATGGTATAGTGGAGTGGTGTCACTGCACCCTCAAAAGAATTGCAGCCAGGACTCAGTGTTCAATTTCAGAAGCTGGTATAATGTGACACTCAAAGACGTAACACCAGCAACTGCATAAGCCAATGGGATTTACCGCTATAAACTATATAAAAGGGATAGATGTCACACCATCAGTGGTTAGAGTTGTTGACACTCCATATAAAGTGGAAGACCATGTTTGGGTAAAACCCCTGAATGCTGGGGGCATTACAAGATTTGGCAGGAAACAAATATAATAATAAGTCCTCAGGCTAGTTTGACGTCATATGAAAGATATGCGCTCCTGTTATGCCTCTTCTAATTCTGACGATGATGAAGAAGATACAATTTGAGAATTTATTCTGATCTCTTACTGCCTCTTCGAATGAGTGTAGAAACAGAACTTATAAAATCAGAAGAGAGAATGATGGAGCATACTGGTAGCGATGACATTAGTGATGAGGAAGATGGAAACGAGGATATGGTACCTTTGAATTTTCAAAGTACCCGACAGATACTGCCCCCCTGATCTGTTTGTGATCATGAGATCGGAGGGGGGGATCATAACTTACTTGGCTAGCATGTATGTGAGCTTCTAAGGGTCGGTTGTATAACAAAAAAGAATAAGGGAAGGAAAAATGCTAAAATGGTGACACCCAGTTGGTTTTATGGCTGATGGTCACATGAGCAATGCAGACAGTTGCCGTTTCTATGCAAAGGAAACAGGTGAAAAAAAAACAGATGTGAAATGAACAGGGGACGAGTTGGAAGAAGGTGTGCTTCGTAGGTAGCTGTGCGCAAGTCACCTTGAAAGAGCGTTGACTTTTGGAGTTGGAAGTTTTGACAACAGTGTGTCGAATTTACCTGAGAAATTGTTAGTTTAACCAAAATTTATGGGGAAAAAATAGAGCAAAAATAATTTTGGAGCAAAAATAGAGCAAAATTAATTTTTAGGGAAAAAATAGAGCAAAAATTATTTTTTGGGGAAAAATAGAGCAAAACTAATTTTTGGGGAAAAAATAGAGCAAAAATAATGTTGGGCAAAAAATAGAGCAAAATTAATTTTGGGGGGAAAAAATAGAGCAAAAATAATTTTGGGGCAAAAAATAGAGCAAAATTAATTTTGGGGAAAAAATACAGCAAAAATAATTTGGAGGGAAAAAATAGAGCAAAATTAATTTAGGGAAAAAATAGAGCAAAAATAATTTAGGGAAAAAATAGAGCAAAAATAATTTTGGGGGAGAAAAAAGAGCAAAAATAATTTTGGGAAAAAATACAGCAAAAATAATTTTGGGGGAGAAAAAAGAGCAAAAATAATTTAGGGAAAAAATACAGCAAAAATAATTTAGGGAAAAAATAGAGCAAAAATAATTTTGGGGGAGAAAATACAGCAAAAAAAATTTTTTAGGGAAAAAATAGAGCAAAAATAATTTTGGGGGAAAAAATAGAGCAAAAATAATTTTTAGGGAAGAAATAGAGCAAAAATAATTTCATCTTGGGTAATGTTCGAAATCATAACCTCTGTTTCTAAGTTAGACTAATCCATGGTTGCAAGTACAAACTGTTAATGATTTTAAACACAAAAGTCAGATTGTTTTCCATCTAACTTTTTCTCTGTCACTCTATCTCTAGTTAAATTTTGGAAATGAAAAAAGGAAAGACTGAAACATAAAAATCAATGAAAATGATTCTTCATCATCACCATCATCATAATTGAAAGGATTTCAAAATTTGAAAAAAAATGCATCTGGAGATGATTTGTAGTTACATCAACTGAAACAACATAGATGAGAATATCCAACAAATCAACACGTTAGACCGTGATTGTGGAGAAAGATGAATTTAAGGAGAAAATTGAGAAGAAAATAAGAGAAAACAATTATATTTTGAGCTTTTTAGTAAGAGTTGAACTGACCCGTTTAACATCAAGTACTGGAAAATTGGCTTTTAATCCTTGGTTGAGTCATATCAAATACGAAAAACATGGTCTTTGATGCCCCCCTCCCCCGCCTTGATAAATACTCTGCATTAAAAAGTTAGAAACAAGAGTGAGTTGAATAATCCTAGGAAAAGGGTGGTACTTTTCCCTACATTTCATTGTAGCCTCTATTATCCAATGAAAAGGGATCCTTTGGGTTGCCATCGACTGTGGTCGATCACTTTAATTCTAGTAAGAGTTATATTTTCTTTGAGGTTTTTGTCTGGTAAAAAAATATGACTGAGTGAACTCTGTTATCGACCATAACTAAACAGGGTGCAGGAAATACTTGTTTGCAAGATTATTGTCTAGAAAAAAAAATGCAGTAGTTTTTTTTTTTTTTTTTAAATATTCATCAAATTTGGATCAGTTTGTCTTCATGATTTGTTTTGTCTTCACTTGAACATCCTTTGATGACAAATTCAAGGCCATCTTAGAACCAGTCATAGGCCATCGTCACTGTCTCCCGACTAAGACTCTCAGAGACTTTGGCAATTCTAGTCTTTAACTCATCCTTTGCCATGTTTTAGTTAAATATGTTCTCATTTCACCATGCTGCACATGCACGCATATGCACAAGAAGTTGAGGTGTTTGCAATCATGCAAATTGAGAAGCCATGCAAGTTGAGATGGGATTGACAAAGTTCTCTAACAGTCAGGCCTGAGTCTTCCGGTTTCTATAACATGATAGTGAATGTGCTCCGAATATGGATTTAGAAATTGGTGTTTAGTCTGAAACCTCAGGAAAGGAGTGGGATGGCATGATATCACTTTTGCTGAACTTCTGCAAGAAACTCTGGTATTCTGACGTCAGAATGTCCTTTTCTTTTTGATATCAGCTAATAGTCGAATTCTAAATTTATTTTGATCCCTTTCTGACCTTTTTTTACTATCCTCTGATGCTGAAAAAGTCTGAAATCTCAGTGTTTGTCCTTCTGGTGAGAATTCCAAATAAAATGCTGTCTTTTTCCACAAACATGGATGACATTGATAGTTCATAATTAATTATCCTGTGAAAAACAATTTAAATATAATCACTTTTTTTATGACTGACAATGTAAGTAAATATATCATGGACTCTCCCGTTCATACAACGTATGAGGTTCCGACAACCCACATTTTTTAATTCACTTATGTTTTTGTCTCTGATGACTTTTCAGTCCAGCAAGTGACATGCAAACAAGGTCGCATATAGAAGATGAGTATGGATTGGCAACTGCTGATAGCAATGCCGCTTCCTATTTTTTTGCTCTTTCTCTGTTTTCTCTCAACTAACTTAGGTTATCAGATTGAATTTTTCGAATTCCTTCAAAACACTGCGATCTCCATTCCTTACGATCACTCACTTCTTTTTCAAGACTCCCATATGGTATGTTTACTACAGACAGATTACTTTTCAACTTGTACCTAAGCCAAGGCCGCCCAACATTTCTTTTCCCATCTGCCAACTGACTGTACATCACAATTTTTGGTATTCTGTTATCAGGCATCCTCAAGACATGACCAGTCCACCGCAACTGTGACTGGATGAGGAATGGTTTGATACCAGATATTTTGCATTTTGTGAATAATTCAGCATTTTAAACCTTGTTGCGGAGGGTAAGGCCACAAATCAAACATAGACGTATTCCATAAAATCTGTCTAACTGAAGAATGTGATGTCTGTACGGAGTCTGTAAAGAAGGATAGAGAGAACAACAGCACGATAAACAAGAACTTTTGTGTCCAGTCAGATACCCCTTTCATTCCACAAGTGGTGACCAAGGCTTTCAAATGCACAGGTAGCCTTAGCGATCCTGTGAACAGTTTAATCATCAAGTGATCCACTATAATTAACTTTGCTACTGAGGAAATGATTTAACATAATTTATATCAAAATCATCCACTTTCAGTTTACGCTCGGAAATCTGTACTCAGGTGGATTTTGCCTTACACCACAAATTTGGTTTGGTGAAGGGGAAGGCTGATCTACTACCTTAGTATTTTTATGCTTATTGTCAATCCAAAGGCCCTAAATGCAATTGAAAAGCGATCGAGGAGAGTTTGCGCTTCCTCGAAGGATGTTGCCACCAGGGCAGCATGGTTGGCAAAAAGCAAATTCCGAATAACGGTTCGGAGAAGAGTTTTGGCTTTGAACCGTTGATGGTTAAACAATCCACCAAACTTCCAAATCTGACCCCCAAGATCGCCATGGGCATGGAATATGTGCCTATATTAAAGATGGCTTTCCATGTGGTAGGGACATCTCCAGAGAACATCCTAACTTATCATATATGTGCTTCCGCATTGCACTAGCTCACACTGCTGCATTTATATTTACTCTCCATCACCCCCATAACAGCGGAGTTACTATCTTTAAAAGCATATCTGAGAAAATTGATCATGTCCTATCTGCTTATCCTTCAGCTAACATTCATGTATGTGGAGACTTCAATGTTCACAACGTCGAATGGTTGACCCACTCAAACAAGACCAATTATGAGGAGAGGTCCTGTCACTATTTCTCCATTGCTTATAACCTCATTCAGATTGTTCACGAACCCACCCATGTGCCCGACACTGACGGCCAGTATGCGAGTCTCCTAGACCTTTTTCTTACAACTTGCCCTGAACTATGTTCAGTTTCTGTTCTGTCTCCACTTGGATCTTCCAACCACTCTGTTGTATCAATTAAGATAAAAATGAAATGTAATAAGTCCTCAGACGTACCTCTCCATCGTACAGTATATCAATACCCTATGGCTGATTGGGATAGCTTCCGTACATTTATATCAGATCTACCTCTTCATTCCATTTTTAAAAAGGATGTGTCCTCTATAGTATCAGAATTGACGGAATGGTTAATTGTAGTTATAGACTGTTTTATACCCTCCAAAAAATTCCAGCAAAAAACTAACAGTCAGCCATGGTTCTCTCCAGAATGTGCTGCTGCCATTGCGCACAAAAATGACTTTTTCCACTGCTTCCAACGTAATAGATGTATGGAAACTAAAGCCGCTTTCAGGATTGCTAGCAATCATTGTAAGAAAGTAATAAAGAATGCAAGAGAGTTGTATGCTCAGTCCGTCAAGTCCAAATAGCTGTTTTGGCAAATAGCAAACAGAATCCTGAACAGAAGCGTGTGCTCTATCCCAACTATCATCAATGGACCTGAGGTACGAGTAATCTCATCAGCATCAGACAAAACCAAACTCTTTGCCAAGAACTTTGCAGCTAATTCTACCCTTTGCACCTTTGCAACCAAGGCTGCCAACCCCCAATATTTGCTCCTATATCAGAAAACACTCTATGTGATATACAAATATCTGTATGTGATGTATGTGATGTTGCCAAGCTAATCAAGAACCTTGATCCCAGTAAAGCAACCAACCCTGACGATATTCCAATTATAGTACTCAAAAATCTTCAACCAGAACTAGCTGCCATACTTACAAAGCTGTTTAAACGTTGTCTTAAGGAGAATTGCCTCCCATTACCCTAAAAAATCTCATCAGTATGCCATGTTATTGCAAAGAAAAAAAAAGAGTACATAAAACCTCAGCTCACTGCAGCAGCGTCGTCCGTCGGTACTTTCCGTAGACTCATTTTTACGTATGTCCCATCTGCTCCAGTAGCCTGTTTTTATAAAAAAACAAAGTCCTCCAAATTTGCATATTTGCATATGTGCGCGAGAGCACACAAGATTCTGTGAGACTGCATTGTTATATAAGGCCGCAGGCACCATCTTGGACCTTTTTCAGCATCATGATGCTGCGTCAGCAAAGCGCACACCGAGGCCGTTTAAGAGGTAAGCCTGCATTCCCACAATTTTGGCCACACTCCCCCCTGATATCATCATCAGAGAGGGCAGGGACGCAGTGGCCTTTTTCTTTGGGTGCTTCTTCGGAGCGGGGGACTGGGGTCTTTGTCCTTGCCTGTGTTTTCGTCCTCAGTTTCAGGGTCAGTGAACCTGAGGCTGCTAATCTCAGGGTCACTGTCCGACGAAGTCGGTGTGACGCAGAATGATGGTTCACTGGTCGGATCCAAGTGGCAGCTGCGCTTGTGATGTCGATTGAAGATCCTTGATGTGACAGGGCAACCTGTCAACTTGCACTGATAATACTTTAATACTCTCTCTCGTCGTGTCCGGCTCAGCAGTGGGCTGGTCTCCATGTCTCTCACCCTGACGTGGTACCTGTGCAGTACTTCGGCTGGCGCAGTAGAGAGTGAAATGTCGTCCTTCAGGGTTGACGTTATACCAATAGACCGCCTCAGGCACCGTACACCTCTTCCTAGCTGCGATGGTCTTGACGGTCTTGTGGTTTCTCTCAATAATTCCATTCCTGCTAGGCACATGAGTGCACTGAAATCGCAGACGTATACCCCAGCTGTCTACAAACTGTTTGAACTGCTCGCTTAACAAAGGCAGTACCATTGTCGGTCAGTATTTCAGAAGGGGGACCACGCCTGAGGAAGACACTTTCCAGCTCATGGACAATGGCAGCTGAGTCCTGTCAGCAAAGGGGCCGCCACAATGCAAATCTAGACGGTCCGAATCGTTGAATGTCAAAAAATGCCTGACATTGTGGTGAGTTACTTCCATTGCAATTTCCTCTCACATTCAGTTTTCCCTTCTCCCACCGGACAGGTGTTCAGTTGATCGACCAACAAGTTTTGCAGCTCCTCACAACAGATTTCACGTCCCTCTTTGACACATAGGGGCTGACCAGCCTGACGAAGTAAAGGGTTTGGTTTACACCAATTCACACAGGTGCTGGTTCGTCCATTTCTTTTGGCAGGTCCACCCAATAGCATGGCACTCTGGTCAGGCGATCTGCGCAGGACTGCACCAGTGTCACATCTAAAGCCAGGTTGAATTCCTTGATGATCTCGGTCAGGGTAGCAAGTCGTTTCCATATTAGCATTTCGGGCGATGCCTTCGTTCTCAACTGTGCTTTCCCACTCAAGGTATCCACCGATGCACGCATGTAGATGTGTAGCATTCTGGCCACTGAAGCACCAGATTTACCCGTTTGAGTGTAGCATCAAGCTCAGTCAGGTTTATGTGCCCGGTGTCATTTTCTAGCCGAAGCCAGCAGGCATCATCTATGATAAATCCGTCGATCGGCAAAGGGCGAGTGAGCTGGCATCCACCCAAACTGTAAACTCACTCCCATCGACGCACCAGCTCCCTCGCACGGGGTCATCCTCGGTCACTCTGGCCACAGCTTCCACCAGCATGCTTCGCAGGGCAAGATCGCACACCTCATCGTCCCATCCCGTTGACATGGCAGTCACACATCGTTTTATGGCCGCCACCAACATATGGGATGTGGCCCACTAGTTTTCTGCAGACGGAAAAAATGCTCCGATGCGTGATGTTGGATGGAACTTCCGGGATGTCACCACCTCTTCCCCGGTGGAGTCCATCTGCGCTGCCGCTCACATGCAAGCCAAGAACTTTCGCTCCTTCTTGCAGGCGCTCTGGCTTCTTGCATGACAGACCGAAGCTCTCAAAGTGTCCTTTCACCACCTGAGTAGATATGAGGCTCTCGTTCACAAAATGTTGTCAATATATGATGACGTCGCCTGTCGCATGGCTTCATCCTGATGCTGGATCGCCTGCATAATCGCTGTCATAATGTTCGGGGCCACGTTCAGGCCGAACCCCAGCCTGGTCAAACAATAGCAAGTCCCTTTGATCTCAACCTTCTAAAATGGCCACAGCGATTTCTCAACGCGTATCTGCAGGTAGGCTCTTCGCAGGTCCAGGACTGCTGTATATGCCCCCTGCTGCCGCCAGTCCCTCAGTTTATGTGCGCAGATGTCAGCCCCCGCCATGTGTGGGTCGACGTATTCATTGAGTTCTTGGTAATCCATGACGGGTTGGACCTTCTGTTTATTCTCTTGCCTGACAGCCATCAGGAGGATCAGCCCACTTGGTAGCCCGAGCTCATCCTCTGGGTACGGAACCAGCCAGCCATTATCCATCCAAACCTTGAGTTCTGCCTCGTACTGCCCCCTGAGCAATGCAGGAGGGGATAATCTGTCAGCCGATTCCGCAAGGACACCCGACCACTTCCAGGACGTGGTCCACGCATCTGTGCCCTTATCGTATTCCGAGTGGAAATCGGGTTCATCAAGAGTGATTGCCTCACAGACCTGTTCCTTGCGTTGGGAAAACCTCACATCACCGGTGCTGTCCATGGTGATTTCACCCAGCTGTGTAATAGTGTCCATTCCAAGGAGAAGGTCGTAGCCAAGAAGCTCCCTGTCGACCACCAACACCTTCACAACCACTGGGGGACCATCATCAATGCTTATATGCTCACCCCACAACACACCAGCGAGCCTCTGCCAATGGTTAATACTGGGACCTTCTGTTTTGTCCATACGATGCAACATTTCTTGTGTATGAGGGTTTGGGTGTCAACCAGCGCTGAGCGCCTACACCCATCAAGTTGCACCGTCACTACAGGAAACGCCTTGTTCAGCATTGCTTTGGGGAAGGTGCTGGCACTGCCGGCTTCCTCCCCTTGCTCATTTCCCGGACAATTCCATGCTACGTGGCCTGGCTTGTCACATCGGTGACAGCATCCTCGTTTCCGTGCGCCATAGTCTGGGGTGCACTTCACATAGCTTCTGCAGTCTCTGGCGAAGTGATTGGGGCTGCCACATTTGTAGCACTGTGGGTTCTCTGTAGGTGATTCCAGTGCGTCAACCGCTGCCGAGACCTGCTCCACATCGTCCCTAGGACATTTCGGTCTCTACGACGCCTACAACAGCCGACTGGCATCATCCGGGAGCCCAGGCAAAAAGGCACATGCCAATATTCGGTCGCTTGCACCGCCAAAGGGAGCAGCAAGCTTCTTCAGATCAGCCAGGTAGACGTCCACAGTCTCCTCTGATCCAAGCTGATGTTCAGAGAATTGCCTCCAGGCAACAGAAGGGTCTGCACCGAATGCTCCGTAGAACACTTGTTTTATCTGCTCCATTGTCACCTCATGCCCAAGCTGCTGGTACATGGCATAAGCCCCCTTAGTAAGCCTCAATCGGATAACCATAGCTGGATCTTTAATTTTGCACAACCAGCAAATGCGCTCGGCCTTCTCCAGCCATCCAACCACCGAAGGACCAGCTGGGGACCCGTCAAACTCAGGTATCAGCTTCAGGTCGAATCTGTCCATGATAAAAAATGTACGCCGAAATAGCTTGTTGTTGCAAAGAAAAAAAAGAGTACACAAAACCTCAGCTCACTGCAGCAATGTCGTCCATTGGTACTTTCCGTACTCATTTTCATGCCTGCCCCATCTGCTCCAGTGGCCTGTTTCTATAAAAAACAGTCCTCCAAACTCCAAATTTGCATATGTGCGTGACAGCACATGAGATTCTGCGAGACTGCATTGTTATATAATGCTGCATGCACCATCTTGGACCCTTTTCAGCATCATGATGCTGCGTTAGCAAAGCGCACACCGAGGCCGTTTAAGAAGTAAGCCTGTGTTCCTACAATTTTAGCCACATCCTGTATTTTAAAATTCAGGTGATCGCTCATCTCCTTCTCAGTACAGACCAATAAGTCTCCTCTGCGTCATGAGTAAGTTGCTGGAATCTGTGTTAAATAGAGAAGTAGTCACCACCTCAACAAAAACAACCTTCTTAGTGACATGCAATATGGTTTCTGTTCTGTTAGATCTACAGCAGATGTGCTTACAGTTATATCTCATAGAATTAGCGAACCTCTTGATGGAGGCAACCTTTCTAGGGCAGTTGCTCTTGATGTATCGAAAGCCTTTGATAGGGTATGGCATAAAGGTTTGCTTCACAAGATCTCCAGCTATGGTATAGCTGGAAATGTCTTCTCAATTATTAAATCATTTCTCTCTGATAGGTTCATAAGAGTAATTGATGGGCAAAAATCAGAAGCTCACAGTATTAATGGTTCATCCTGGGACCAACTATCTTCCTGATCTACATTAATGATCTTCCAAATCACATCCTTACATCATTCATAGACATTTATACTGATGACACTACCATCTATGGTAGCACATCTAAGACCATAAACGATCAAGTTCTCTCCGATTCTTTCTCCTCTGATCTTGAGCACATGGTACAATGAGGAAAGGAGTGGCTGATTACTTTTAATGCATCTAAAACCAAGCCTTTATCTTTACATCAACGCTTTGATCCCCATCTAGCATCAATTGAAAAGAATGACTCTTGTCTTGAAGAGGCCTCATGTTTTGACAAGCTTCTAGGCTTGACCTTTACGCCTGATCTGAAATGGAATACGTACATCAAATGTGTTGCCAAGGCCGCTGGAAAAATGGCCGGATCTTTCTTTCGATCCAGTAGATATCTCACTGCTGATGCAATTCTCTATCTATATAAGAGCCAGGTACGTCCAAGCATGGAGTACTGTTGCCACATCTGGGCAGGAGCTGCTAGAAAGGACTTGTCCTGCCTTGATAGAGTTCAAAATAGACTTTGTAGCCTCGTAGGAGATGTCCTTTTCTCTTCTCTTGCAATCTCTATCTCACAGAAGAGATGTTGTGAGTTTGTCTTTGCTTTATAGTTATTTTCATGGCAAGTGCTTGACTGAGCTTCAATCTATGGTCCCCCCTCGCCAAACTTTCACAAGAAGCACTCGTCTAGGTGAAAACACTATCAATAATTTCTCCCACTCTTTATCTGTGCCTAAACCTTAACGTAAATTCCATGAACAAAGCTTCTTTCTTAGAAGTTCACGCCTGTGGAACTGTCTTCCGTTTTCCTGCTTTCCAGCCGACTACAATCTGATTGTCTTCAAGTCCAATGTAAACAAGTTCTTGATGAACTGTTCCACTTAAGTTAAAAAATTTACCGAATTTCCATTACTAACGATTACTATATTGTCCAATTGAATACTGTACACTCTTAACCCTTATCCTCGAGTGGTCTCTGAGCTTTGATAAGTGGTGATGCCTATGTAAAAGAAAAAGAAGAAAAATGACCGAAATTGAAACTTGACACCAGTGTCAATGTCACTAAATGCATGTTGTAGCATAAGTGAGAAGAAAAGCGCAAAGAGAACTGGTGCCATTACACACCCCTGTTGCCATTTGTAACACTGAAGGCTTCAGACATCATGCCATCAGAGACAACATTAGCCTTCATCCCCTCATGAAAAGAAATAATCCCATTTAGCTCTTGGGGATACCAAGCTTTCTCAAGACCTTCTTTTCTTAGAAGTAAAAGAAAATAAAGCTGAGTGAACTGTTATTGGCCATATTTGTTGAGAAAAAAATTGTTCATTCTTGCATGTAAATAAATATTTCTCTATGAGTCCATCTTAAACAACATGTCAGTGAAAAAGTAAAGCCAAGAGTATTTTGCATTTTATGTCTAAAGCATTTTCATGTACAATTTGTCAGAGTTGTGTAAAAACATCATGATGCAACACTGAAACTTTTCTTCAAACGGAGCTACTGTCATCAAAATCAGACTTGAACAATGAGTTTTACAGAAACACTAAAGTAAAACCATGGAGTTCTGTTATACTTAAAAGAAGATTCTAATGATTTGGTCATTTAAAGAGACTGCCATCAAAAACAGGTGCAAAGCCAAGCAATTCAAACTTTAATAACACCTACCGAAAAGACCAGTACAACCAAAGATAATATGGTTTGATCAAGTGGTAAAATATTTAAAATCAAGTTTCACCTTGAAAATGAACTAAAGCATGAGTATCGTGGAAGTAAGATGTTCTGACAGAAACGACTGGAGACCTGTTATTAATATCATGATATTAACCAAGTTAATATGTACATAGTGATAATGATCATTTTCTCAAGAGGTATTTGTAAAAGAAGTAGACAACAAAACAAGATCCATTTAGGCTAAAATTTCCATAAAATGATGGTAGTTGGAATGTATTTGGAAATCATAATTGATTTGTCATATATGCCACAGCTGATCCATTTGTAAATCTAATGTTGGGGCAGTGAAGAGCATTGCCATTTCTATGCAAATTTCAACTTCAACGAAATCAATTATTAGCCATTTTTAACATTATCTTAATTGCCGTTGGCAAACAAAATGAAGACATAAGGAGCTGTCTGGATGGTGGCCATATTTGTTAGAACGGCAAAAAGAATCTCATTTACCTGCTGACACTTTGTGGAGTTGGACTGCGTCGACGTCTAGTTACAGGAGACCGAGACCTGTAAAACGGGTAAGAAAAGTATATTTGAGGAGGAGCAAGAACAAAAAAACAAGAAAAATACTCAAATAAAATTGACATATCTAATCAATGTGTAAACATTATCTTTTTAATCATGTTCAAGCACAAATTTATAATAATGGTGTCAGATTCACATCATTTTTAAGCACAAATCTACAAATCTTTTATTTTTATAAAAAATTCTGATGTAGACTAGAAAAATATGTGACTGGGGAAGAGAGCATATTTCTTGCATGTAGATATGACAAATGAATTTATATTATGCTACCCCTCCTTCACAGCAAAATATCAGGTAATGCTTGGAAGGAGGGCCATGAAAACAGAATAGATGCAACACTACCTCTTCTTCAAAAAGGAGAAGGCAATGCCTGGGATGATTATATCTTCACTACAGAACAGATATTACACTACACCCTTTCCCTAAAGATACTATACTATCCCCTTGGACTGAGCATGTAAGAATTGTGTATTAGTGTAAAATATTACAGTAAACTGAATTGAGCATTAAAAGATAGTGTATTAGTATAATTTCGACTTCAGACCGATACCAAATCGCCATAAATAATATATACTGAGCATATAAGTCTATTATTACGCTAATAAGATAGGACATTCTCAGGTAACATTAATTGAAATAAATATATGGAAGATGCTGCCAAATTTGCTGCAAAGAAGGTAGAAAACCTCTTACACCTGTCTTATATCTATATTACCATCATTTACTAATTCATGAAGTTCTGCACTGTCTGTCAAACTCCAGATTATATAACATAGTTGCTATCAAGAAATAAAATGAACTCCAAAAATTTATTCGAATTGATTTCCCGATAACTTTCTTAAGGAGAGCAGAAGGAAGAGGGAGGAGGCTTTAAAATCTAAAATTTCCAAAGTCTGTTACAAGAGAACCACGTAATCAAAGTGTATAATCTTCTGAATATAAAGTTTGATTTAAAAGGGAAAACATTTGAGTAAATCAAAATGTCTGTTAACTTCCGTGTGTTAACTTCCGTGTGCATTGAATTAAATGACAGCTACTGTGGGAATTATCATAATCTCATGGTGAAATAAATGATGCAAAAGGTGTTAAGAAATGTTTATTTAACAAAATTGAACAAATAAAAAAGGGATTAGCCATTCAGAAACAAATGAATTCAAGCAAAAATTATATTTAATCACAATGGAGGCTTAATGATTCATAAGCTGCGATATTCAAGCTGTATGGTTCACAATAAAAATGCAATTTTACACTTAAGCATGATTGACCAAACAAAATTACATTTAAAATCTTGAAGACATTCAAGCCTTTTGTAGCAATTAATTAATTACCAATTTTTATTGTGTTTGTTTGTAGACAATGGCAGATCATAAGAGCTCAATATATTACCGAGAAGCCTCATTTCAAAGGCTGTACATATCATATATTTAAGATGGCATTTATATCTGGTTTTAAATTCTGTTCCAATTATTCCCATGTTTTTGAGTTTGGGATTTTATTTACTTTTTATTTGTTTTACTTCCATTTAATAAATATCTTGTTTCTGTATTTTACACTGATTTTTGAATTGCATTTGTTATTCTATTATACTTTTTATATAATTCAATATATGCGCAGTTGCAATTGAGTTTTACAGTATTTTTATTGAATAGTTTGTGCAATTTCTGTTGAGAAAACGCTTATGTTATTTGTGTTTATAATTCTGTAGTACGGTGGGTTGAACAATATAATTTTAATTTTCTGCTTTTATTAATTATACAATGTATATGTAAATAATAAGATGGGGTGGTTGTATATAGCATAGATGTATAGTATTTCATGATTTTTTTGTTTGTATTCATTTGCATGTTTAAGAAGTTGAGTTGTTAATGATTTCTACTTTGAATCTGATGTTGATTTAAAAAAATTCTTCGTTTAAATGTTATACTAAGCTATGAATAGCTACACAGAAGCTTCCATGTTTCATAGGGAATCGTCAGGGAAAAATAATTATATATATTTTAAAATAAACATTTTTAATGCCCACATACATAGATGCTTCATTTTAAATAAGACTAATGTATGTGAGTATATATAACTGGATCATAGGATTTGAACCTTTGACTTCTATCCAACGCACAACTTCTGAGATAGCTATACAGCAGAGAAAGAGAAATATTCATTTAACAAACATTCATATCATTCATTTAACAAACTTATCAAACTTCCAGAAAGTGTTTGTCCTACCAGAAGAGAGTAAACTTTTACAATATTGCTTTAGTTAGAAGCGTTTCATATTTCTCTCACAGAGTGCTAAGCTTGTCTCTGGATATCTATATTTTAATTATTGATACTTACAATTATATGCCTCATTAAAAGGAGGCATTTAAGCAGTAATGTAAAGGTTCTCTTATCTAGTTAAGCCTTCTAAGTGACATTTAAAATATTATGCAAGTATAAATCATGTAGAATATCCGCATGAATATAATTACATGTAATAGTTAACTAAAGATGATCATCCCATGAGAAAATGAAAGAACTAATAGCGAATTAATTAAAATAAATGTTTAAAAGAATATGCAAATTAGCTATATCTTTTGCAGATGAATGCAATTCCACGACCCATACATAACAAAGTTGCAATTTCTTTTTAAATAACTAGAGAAAATGTTTTTGATATAAATATCAATGTACAAAAAAAAAAAAAAAATTTTATAGGAGTATATATATATATATATATATATATATATACTCCCATTAAATTTTTTTCTTCTTCACTCATTTTTCTTAATTACACTTTGTCTCAGCAGCCAAGTTTAACGCATATCTTTTTTTTCTTTTAATAATATTATTGGAATTCTTTCCTCTTTTCCTTGTACCTATTTGTGAATTATTCCACAGATTTCGGCCTTTTGGATTATTTTGGACCATCTTCCAATTACATGATTTCCTTGGATTTTACTTGTGCGAATGGAAATTTAACTAACTTTCTTGGATTAACATTTATGGATTTTACTGTCATTGGATACTTTACCTTTCACCAGACTATCCATTCACGTGAAATCACCTTTTTCTTCATATATATATATATATATATATAAGTTGTTTGGATTTGGGTTAGAAGCCGAGTTTGCATTCAAAATCATGCAATGGTGGAACACTAACGAAGTATGGAACATCTGGATAATATGTATTATTTTAATATAAATAAATATTTTAATTTTATCCACGTATATATATTTCATACTTAAAGAATCATTAGGGTAAAGTGGTCCTGGATATGACCCTAAACTATATCCAGTGGTGAGGCTTGCGGGCTTTGGGGAGTGTGGAGCCACCCTTTAATTACCATTGCTCCCAGGTCCACTCTGACCCGGAGTGATAGTACCTGTTAGGGTCCCAACTATGGATTAAATAGAAACTGACTTGAAAACAACAAATATATTCTATTAAAAATTTTTCTTAAAAATCTTTGGATTCGGCATTAAATAACCCGAAAAGGGTTGATATGCCGTAAAACAAAAACAACCAACCAATCATTAGGGTAAAGGTAACCATACTACCAGTTGCATGCTTTGATTCCTGAACACGAATCATCTTTTAACTTAAATCTGAACCTCTTAATTGCCACGGTCGTCATAACAGCTGTGCAGAAAAAAAGAGAAAGTGTATTATGTTTTATCAAATAAACATAGAGTAAGCCACTGAAGAGTGTTTGACAAATCCATTGGGTGGAATTCATATTTAGCTGTAATTCAGATGTTTGTTATTTTCTCTTAAAGAGCCAAACTATAGGAGGAACTAAGCAGTACTAATAAATCTGCCAAATCAATAAATGTTGTCATATTTAATTGTTTCATATGAATAAAATTAATTTTGGACAAGATTATGTTTTTGTTGGTTTGTCAGTAAAAAATGATTACCTATTAAATATTGTTGAATTTTTAATTTTATTTCTATTAAAAGATTGCATAAAACATGCACAAATGATAAACCAAAATTTTTTTGAATAAGATTTGTAATGTATTTGACAGCAATTAAACAAGATTTGTATTGAATTGGATCTATAGTCATTAGATAACATTAAAAAAGATTTGTATTGATTTTGATCTACAGTCATAAGACAACATTTAAATAAGATTTGCATTGATCCACAGTCAGAATTAAATAAAATTTGTATTTTATCCAAAGTCATTAGACAACAATTAAAAAAGATTTGCATTGTATTTGATCTATAGTCATTAAAAAACAATAAATCAGATTTGTATTGAATTTGATCTAGAATCATCAGACAATAATCAACTATTTGTATACATTTGTATCTATAGTCACTAGACAACAATTAAATAAGATTTGCATTGAATTTAATCCATAGTCATTAGACAACGTTTTAATAAGATCTGCATTATATATATATATATATATATATATATATATATATATATATATATATATATAAAACAAATACCGATAGATACCGACCATCCTCTCCCCTTAAATTTTTTTCTTTTTAGTGTCTTTTAATAACTCCTGTTGATATTTTCTTCAGTAATAACCTATACATTGACCTCCTTTTCTGCCCTATATTTTGGAACCTTTTAATGTCATCTTGTCTGGGTCATTTTGACATTAGCTTTTCTATTTTATATTTTATTCAATTACC
>NC_136521.1:25156489-25193989 GCF_053919585.1 Euprymna scolopes | reverse complement strand
GGTTTAGCTTCTTTGAAATCTTATCATAGCCCTCCCCATTGGTATGGCATGCTACAACAAGCTTCCTGACGTCTTCGCTGTGTTCCTTAGTTTTAACCATGGCGATTGAAAATTATAATTTAGTCACTTATAATAGTTTAAATAAATCGCTATCTAAAAATTATCTGAAAAAAATTATTCACTGAATTAGCGTTAAACAAGCATAATATGGCTATAAAAAAGTTCAGAAAGCACGTAAACCGTAAATTGATTGATATTATACTGATACTAAAAGAAAAACAAAGCCGTGCCAATAATTTTGAACAAGGGTTTTTTGCAATTATGTTTGTTGTTACTTTGTTATTTATATTTTCTAAAATCCGATTGCTGCATCGGAAAGGCCAGTTAAAAATACATAATATACTTTGTTATTTTCTTTAATTTAATCCCTTTTTTAGAATTTATTAGACAAAATTTAACTTTTATTTTACCGTGCCAATAAATATGATCATCACTGTATATATATATATATATATATATATATATATATATATATATATATATATATGTATGTAACTGTATATATGGATATATCTGTATGTTACTATATATATGTATGTAACTATATATATATATGTATGTAACTATGTATATATATATGTATGTATGTAACTATATGTATATATATGTATATTTGTGTGTGTATATGTGTATTGGGGTAGAAAGGGCTCTCGTAAGCCGTGCTGAAGGCAACCTTTCTAGGAGAAGCAAATCTCTGATTTAAAAAACCATAAAGCGGAAGACCAGTACCCGCATTAAGCTGGTCTGCTGTTCAATTTGTTGCTGGCTATCTTGCTCTTGCTTGTTGCTGGATCTCAACATTTTGCACCGAGAGAGAGACTTAGCTGTCGTACAAAGCTAAGACTCTGTAACATCATATTTGTATAGATTCTCCCTCATCTATTTGGGCTCATGGATTTTAAATGTCTGAGGGAGTGGCACTCGTCTGACAAGAGACGTTGCAATCATCATATATGTATGTATGTAACTAGATATATATATGTATGTATGTAACTATATATATATATATATATATATATATATGTATGTAACTAGATATATATATATGTATGTAACTAGATATATATGTATGTATGTAACTATATGTATATATATGTATGTATGTAACTATATGTATATATATGTATGTATGTAACTATATGTATATATATGTATGTATGTAACTATATGTATATATATGTATGTATGTAACTATATGTATATATATGTATGTATGTAACTATATGTATATATATGTATGTATGTAACTATATGTATATATATGTATGTATGTAACTATATGTATATATATGTATGCATGTAACTATATGTATATATATGTATGTATGTAACTATATGTATATATATGTATGTAACTATATGTATATATATGTATGCATGTAACTATATGTATATATATGTATGTATGTAACTATATGTATATATATGTATGTAACTATATATATATATATATGTATGTAACTATATGTATACATATGTGTGTGTGTATGTAACTACATGTATATATATGTATATGTACATATATGTATGCAACTATATGTACATGTACAAATATGTATATATGTGTATACATATATGTATATATATGTGTATACATATATGTATATATATGTGTATTCATATAGGTATATGTGTATACATATATGTATATATATGTGTATTCATATAGGTATATGTGTATACATATATGTATATATGTGTATTCATATAGGTATATGTGTATATATATATATATTCATATATATATATGTGTATAAATATATATGTATATATATATTCATATATATATGTGTATAAATATATATGTATATATATATTCATATATATGTGTATAAATATATATGTATATATATATTCATATATATGTGTATAAATATATATGTATATATATATTCATATATATGTGTATAAATATATATGTATATATATATTCATATATATGTGTATAAATATATATGTATATATATATATTCATATATATGTGTATAAATATATATGTATATATATATATTCATATATATGTGTATAAATATATATATATATATATATTCATATATATATATATATATATATATATATATATATATATATATATACACACACACATATATGTATATATATATATATAGTTATGTATGTTTGCATATATGTATAGGTAATGTCATATGCTATTGGGTCGGGTCACTGGCGACTGAACTGGTATCCCCACCAGACTTGTTTTGTGAGGAGGGTTGCTAGTCATCCTGATGGATTAAAAACAAGACCTTCCAAAGGGTGAATGAACCATTTTTCGGGCTCAACGGCCAATTAGTACCGTGTGTGTTGGGGTGGGGAGGACTCCTGTAAGCCAGCAATCTGTCTAGCAGACGGAAATCTCTGATTTAAAAAACCATAAAGTGGGAGAACAGTACTCGCATTATGCTGGTCTGCCGTTTAACTTGTTGCTGGCTTTCTTGTTCTTGCTTGTTGCTGGATCTCAACATTTTTGAACTGAGAGAGAGACAGCTGTTGTACAAAGCTAAGACTCTGTAATCATTTGTGTATAGATACTCCCTCAGCCATTTGTCTATAAAAGTGATCCTGTGGCGATGGAAAAGTTGTGACGCGTGGAGGCTTGAAATGCTGGAAGCATGTAATAATTGATCTCAATGACCATCTTCCGTGTCATGCCTGCTTGAGCATGTGAATTCACCGGTAGGACTAAAAAAAAATCAATTTTTGGGCTCATGGACTTTAAGTGTCTGAAGGAGTGGTACTTGTCTGACAAGACGTTGCAATCATCACATATGTATATATATGTCTGTGTATATATATATATATATATATATATATATGTGTGTGTAGCAATCCCCCCCCCAATGAACTATACTCTCTGGCGGATCGATGCTTTCCTGTAAGTTCTTCGGCTATAGACTGGCCAATCGACATCTCCATCGTCATCCTCTTGTAAAAGCACTGATCCTAAGCCATTATCGCTAGCGTCAGTAGCTAGAGAAAAGGGTTTGTTGAAATTCGGTGCTTGCAGCACTGGTCCAGTACTTAGCTTCCTCTTTATGTTAGAGAAGGCTTCTCTGCATTCTTCTGTCCACAAGAATTTTGTTCTTTTCTTAAGTAATTCGGTTAATGGGTTAGCAAGATCGGAGAAGTTCGGGCAGAACCTTCTGTAATACCCTGCTAGGCCTAAGAATCTCCTGATATCCTTTACGTTCTTCGGTTCAGGGTAATTCATGATTTTGCTAATCTTAGCCTCCTGGGGTGATATTTTTCCATATCCCAATGTATGCCCTAAATATTGCACTGTAGCTTTTCCAAATTCACTTTCGCTAGGTTAATCGTTTGGCCTGCTGTAACCTGTGAAAGACTTCTCTTATTGTGTCCATATGGGCCTCCCATGTATCGCTATAGATCACGATGTTGTGTATATAGGTATCCACGCCCTTTACGCCTCTCAAACATTTATCCATTATTCGGACGAATGTTGCCTGGGAGTTTTTAAGTCCAAAGGGCATGACGCGATATTGGAAACTGCCTTCCGGCGTAACAAAGGCTGATATTGCTTTGGCCGCCTTGGATAGAGGTACCGTCCAATATCCTTTAAGTAAGTCACATTTCGTTAGATACTTGGCATTTCCTATTCGATCTATCCTTTCTGGGTATGGGATAAGCATCTGTAGCCGTTATTCGATTCACCTTTCTGTAATCGGTGCAGAATCGCTTCGATCCATCTGGCTTGTCTACAAGAACGCATGGAGATGCCCAAACACTATAGCTGGGTTCTATAAGATTATGCTGTAGCATATAATCCGTCTCAGCTTTCATCAGCTTAGCTTTATTCGGATTCATCCGGTAAGGATGTTGCTTGATGGGCTTTGCATCTCCTACATCGATTTCATGTACTGCTATTTTCGATTTGCTAGGCAAGTCTCCGAATAAGCATCTGAAACTTTCGATGAACTTCGATAACTCCTCCCGTTCTGTTGTGCCCAAGTGATCCAATTTCTCCCCCAGCTTTTCCAAGATTGCAGAATTCTGAAGTTTAGGTGATTTTTCTTGGAGCACGTCATAATAATCATGACTATCACATGTTTCGCTCTCACTCAACTCCGGTTCGCATGCGGCTATTTTTGCCATTTCTTCATTTCTGCTATAATATGACTTCAGCATATTTATGTGGCATTTTTGAGTTTTCCTTCTTCTATCCAGTGTTCCGATGATATAGTTTAGGTCACTGACCTTCCTTATAACCTTATAAGGTCCTTGGAACTTGGATATGAGTGGATGGGTATTCATTGGTAATAGAAGAAGTACTTCGTCCCCCACTTCAAATTCCCGTTGGATCGTCTTTTTGTCATATCTTAATTTCATTTTGGTTTGGGTGTGCTCCAAATGTTCCCTAGCCAAGTCGTTTGCTTCCCTTATCCGTTTTCTCATATTCAGTACGTATTCCGACAAATTCGGTTGTCTTGAAGTGTCCACCAGCCATTTTTCTTTTATTAGTTTTAATGGTCCCCTGACTGAGTGTCTGTATATCAGCTCAAATGGGCTATATCCGAGTGACTCTTGGGTAGCTTATCTCGCTGCAAACATAACGAAAGGTAGTCCTTCATCCCATTCTTTTTGACTCTCCGTGCAGTATGCTCGAAGCATGCTTTTCAATGTGGAGTGGAATCGCTCGAGCGCCCCTTGGGATTCAGGGTGATATGTGCTCGCTCGAATCGCTTCGATGCTCAGTTGTTCAATGGCCTGTTGAAAGATCTTGGAAGTGAAGTTTGATCCTTGATCAGATTGTATATCTTGTGGCAAACCGAATTTTGTAAAAAAGTTCACCAGAGCTCCAACTATTTTCTTACATGATATGTTTCTTAATGGTATAGCTTCTGGGAATCTGGATGTTGCGCACATAATTGTAAATATATATTTGTTTCCCTGCTTTGTTCGGGGTAGGGGTCCTACGCAGTCTATGATCACTTTGCTGAATGGTTCGCCGGTGATAGGTATAGGTTGTAATGGAGCTGTAGGTATGTTCGAATTAGCCTTTCCCGCTATCTGACACGTATGGCATGTGCTGCAAAACTTTACTACATCTCTTTTTATCCCTGGCCAGTAAAAGTGTCTAGTTATTTTGTCGTAAGATTTATTTATCCCCAAATGTCCCACTAACGGCATCTCATGTGCTGCTTTTAAGATAAGCACCTGGTAGTCCTGAGATATTACTACCTGATCTCTATTTTCCCAGTCTTCGATATCAGGGGTATTCTTCGGTCTCCATCTTCTCATCAGGATCCCATTGCAGATATGATATTCCGAGGTGCTATTATCTTTTTCAATATTCCCTTCGGCCAAATCGAAATATTTCTTTAGGCTTGGATCCATCTTCTGTTTTTTGATAAGATCTTCCATAGTGGTTTGATCACGTAAGATGTTGTGTTCGCCATCTTCCTTTCTTGTCAGTAGTTTGTGCCTTTTCTTGATCTTCCCGCCATCTCCTCTGGCTGCCTATGTTTTTCCTCCTCCACCTCCTCCTCTCTGCTACGTGTTCGAGTTTGTGCGCGCGTCACCACTCCCGCCTTTTTCTGATTTGGGTTCGCTTTTGGCGCCCATTTTCTGACCTCCCTCTGTTCTGGTATACCCATAGCCATTACTCTGGATCCAGCTAAGTCGTTTCCTAAAAGCATATCCACGTCCTCGATCGGTAGAGTTTCGACTACCCCTATTTTTATCATTTTCGAAATCCATTTCGATTCGAGGTTTATTTGATGGATTGGGACTTTCGTGACTTTTCCGCCTATGCCTTTAATTTCGACATGTTCACCCGTATCGGATCGTCTTCCTTTGGGGAGTCGCCTTCTTAGCAACAGGGACTGTGATGCTCCTGTGTCTCTCATTATTTTAACTTTCGAGGTGTTCCCACTATCGTTCTTCTGTGACACTAGTCCCATAGCTATGAATGGTTTATAGCCGTCCTCTATTTCTTTTCGCGACACTATCCCCTGGGGTGTGGTTTGACATTTCTCTTCCCGACTGAATTGATTTCTACAATTCCTGGCTATATGGCCGATCTTTCCACAATAGAAGCAAGTTATCTCCTGCCTTTCTCTGCCTTTTATCGGAGGATGGTTTCTTGCTGGCACACTCTCGATCGGTGTATAGTGGCCTTTTCCTCACATGGTTGGTATTCCCGCGTAGCTGTGCTTTGCTTTGAACGTCTTATGTGTCAGGGCATGTTCATCTGCTAAAGTAGCTAATTCGCGTGCCATTCCAACTCTCCTCTCCTCTACATAAAGCCGCAGTTGGTCACTCAAGCCCTTTTTACATTCTTCGATGAGAATTAATTGTTTCAGCTTTTCGTAGTCTCCCTCTGATGCGCTCCATCGGTCGAAGTATGTTTCCTTCTGTCTAAGGAATTCCGTATAGGACTGAGTTTCGTTTTTTCGATAGTTTCGAAACTTTTGCCGGTATGCTTCTGGTAATAGCTCGTATGCCGCCATTATCGCCTTTTTTACCGTCTCGTAGTTTGCACATTCCTCGATCGTCAACGACGCGTATGCTTTTTGCGCCTTGCCGCTTATAACGGTTTGTAATAGCATCGTCCACGTGTGATTCGGCCATTCCAGATTAATCACTGTTTTCTCGAAGTGCTGGAAATATTCGTCGACCTCGTCTTCTTTGAATTTTGGTACTAGCCTGACTTGCTTCGCTAAGTCAAATTCTTTATTGCCTGATCCAAAATTTCTTTCTCGGAGTTCCAGTTCTAATTTCCTGGTGTCCTGCTCTATTCAGGCTTTTTCTATCTCTGCTCTGGCCATTATTTTTGCCCTCTCGAGCTCGATTTGTGCTGATGTCACTTCTTGAGGTTCTACCTGTAATTTGTCCAGTATCTCATCCTCGAATACATCGTTGTCGACCATGTGTTCTGCAATTATCTTATGAAGATGAGCTTTCCTCATAGATCATCTGACATCAAATTGGAGCTGTTGTCCTATTACGAATGCGTCGTCCTTCTTCAATTTTAATAACTGCTCCGCCGATGGGTTTCTTCAGAATTCCTCTACTGTAGACATTTCTACTTCTGCTCGTCTCCCCAATTGACAGATTTCGGATAAAGATAAAAAGTAATGAGATTCCCGGACTGAGCCCCCAAATTATGTCACGACCCGGTTAATGGATGACCGAATTGATTGGCAATCAGATCGAGACACAAAAATTTATTTTATTTTATATCCAATATCTCATAATTATCTTCGGTTAATCGTCGGATGTCGGATCAACCAGCGAAACATATCATTAAGGGGAATGGAAAAAAACAGAGCACTGAATGACGAAACAAACACTCAAAGTTTAAAATTCAAGGAAGACTTTTATATACAAAAAAAGAAGAAGAAAAAGCTCCGATAAAAAGAATGAGCGAGATAGACATATTTTTGGGGATGTTTGCCAGATGTATGCGACATGCAATTACAGTACAATATGTATAAAAGTTTGTGGATAAGAAAAGATATTGGCATGAGATAGGCCAAACTTATCTGTTTTGTCCGTTACGGTAAACACGGATCATAAGTTCGCAAACACAATATCCAAGAAAAAAGTTGAGATGGCGAAAATCTATCTCTTCCTCGAATCTTAGTTCCAAAGAAGAATATATGAATTCAATCAACAATACGATTGTATTTGAACGATAATCCGCAATTTAATTAATTCAAATCTCAACCAGATTAAATGTTGAGTTCAATCGACAATACGATTGTATTTGACTAATAATCCGCAATTCAATTGATTCAAATCTCAATCTTCGATGAGGTCCGATTCTCAGAGATAATGTTTGTATACCGGGCTGTATCGCTTCTTTTCGCCAACTGTTTATTTCTTATTTTCCAATCCCTCGTGGTCCGATTTTCCCGACACAAATGTTCGCTGTCTGGTTGCCATGCCGACGTATTTCCGCTCGTTACGGCGATATTCACACCCAACCTCTGCCCCACTTCCCTCAGCCAAGTGTCTGCCACGCCACATCATTTACAGAGAGAGGGAGTTGTCTGGCTCATTAGATTTTAAGAAGAGAGATATATATATATATATAGAAAGTAAGTCTTAACGCCAGATAGATAGAGAGGTAGAGAGATTGAATGTTCGTTTTGCTCTGACGTCACAGTATGTATATATATATATATACAGTGATGATCATATTTATTGGCACGGTAAAATAAAAGTTAAATTTTGTCTAATAAATTCTAAAAAAGGATGAAATTAAAGAAAATAACAAAGTATATTATGTATTTTTAACTGGCCTTTCCGATGCAGCAATCGGATTTTAGAAAAAATAAATAACAAAGGAACAACAAACATAATTGCAAAAAACCCTTGTTCAAAATTATTGGCACGATTTATTTAATAATCAATTGTATAGCCTTTGGCCTTGATTACCTTCCTCAGTCACTTTTCATAGTTTACAACCAAGTTGTTGCACTCTTCAGTAGTAATTTTAGCCCACTCTTCCTGACAATAATCCTCCAATTGAATAAGATTCTTAGGCTTCCTTTGCATTACCCTCAGTTTTTATGTTCTCCATAAATTTTCAATTGGATTAAGGTCTGGGCTTTGTGATGGCCACTCTAAAACATTAATATGATTGTCCCCAAGCCATTTCTTAGTCAGTTTAGCCGAATGCTTTGGGTCATTATCTTGCATGAACCACCAACGACGACCAAGTGAGAGCTCTTTAGCAGAGTCTTTCAGGTTTTCATCCAATATTTTAACATAATCTTCCTTTTTTATGCTACCTGTGACCTTAACAAGTCGCCTTGCAAAGGATCCCCAAAACATCAAACTGCCTCCACCGTGCTTCACTGTGGGTATGGTGTTCTTAGGCAGGAAAGCTTCGCCAGATTTTCTGTAAATATAAGACACTTTATTATGGCCAAATAACTCTATTTTCGTTTCGTCAGTCCATAGAACACGTTTCCAGAATGCAACATCTTTATCAATATGACGTTTTGCAAAGGCTAGCCTTGCTTTCAGGTGCATAGGCTTCAATAAGGGAGTCTTTCTCGGACGACATGCTTTTAAACCAGCTCTCTTCAAAACTCTACCAACTGTATGTCGAGATACATTCACTCCAGAGGTGCTCTGTTCATCAACAATCTCCCCAACAGAGATCCTTGGGTTTTGTTTTACTTGTCGAACAATTTTCCGTTCATCTCTTGGGGAAAGAATCCTTTTTCTCCCTCTACCCTCTAAACTCATAACGTGGCCTTGCGATTTGAACTTGTTTATTATGGCTCTAACAGTGGATTTGGGAAGGTTTAGCTTCTTTGAAATCTTATCATAGCCCTCCCCATTGGTATGGCATGCTACAACAAGCTTCCTGACGTCTTCGCTGTGTTCCTTAGTTTTAACCATGGCGATTGAAAATTATAATTTAGTCACTTATAATAGTTTAAATAAATCGCTATCTAAAAATTATCTGAAAAAAATTATTCACTGAATTAGCGTTAAACAAGCATAATATGGCTTTAAAAAAGTTCAGAAAGCACGTAAACCGAAAATTGATTGATATTATACTGATACTAAAAGAAAAACAAAGCCGTGCCAATAATTTTGAACAAGGGTTTTTTGCAATTATGTTTGTTGTTCCTTTGTTATTTATATTTTCTAAAATCCGATTGCTGCATCGGAAAGGCCAGTCAAAAATACATAATATACTTTGTTATTTTCTTTAATTTAATCCCTTTTTTAGAATTTATTAGACAAAATTTAACTTTTATTTTACCGTGCCAATAAATATGATCATCACTAAAGTTTTTTTTATACAAAATCAGTGTTTTCAACATGTTTTAAAATAAAAATAATTTTTTAAAATTTTTTATTCCAAGTCGATTGTGTGGTCCGACTCCTCCCATAAATTTAAGCATCTAATATTTCTTGGGGGCGGGGTAGCGGTCAACGTGTGGGTGCTCAGTTTACATTAAATTTAGTTTATTGTATGTACCCCCCCCCCCCAAAAAAAAAACAAGTGGCTCATTTTACCTAAAATTATTAGAGGAAAGTCATTCCCACTTTTTAAAAACTAACATTCTCCATATCTTAGAAACTATAAGTTATTTTTGTTTTCAGCGCCCCTAAAAACCTGGGAAAGTGGTAATATTGAATGATTTTTCTCGATGATGGATGTATACATATGTTCACATTCCACATACCCCCTCCCCCAAAAAAACGCTCTGATAAAAAATAAAAAAGATACCGATTAACTAGGCTTTTGTTTGAACATAAATTACAGTGGCTACAGAAAGTTGTGTTTTTACTACTTTTGCTAGACTGCACAAACATTAACTTTGTATTTTATTCTTTTAACTTGTTTTTACTTTTTGGGGGAGGGTAAATGTTTACATTAGCTTAGGCACCGCCAAAACTGAGGGGGGGGCAGGTAAGTACTTTTTGACAGACTGTCTTTTTAAAAATCTACCAAAAATCAGGTAATTATCCAATCAATACGAAATTTTCAGCGATTATTAAGAGAAGAATGAACTTTATAACAGTGTTCTTATTTTTCATAAACGATATTTATATATATATATATATTTGCTTACAACCCCCCCCCCCCTTGTTTTGAGGGGGTTCTAAATATGCTTAAAATAATCATCTGAAACTGAACAAAACATATTGTGTTGTTGTAAGGGACAGGATTATAGATTTAAAAAAAAAAAAAAAAAAATTGTTTGCATACCTTATTTTGACGTCTGAATATCAGAACTTCGATTGTGTTTAATTATCCCGCTTTTGAGTTTTGAAGTGTGAAATTCGGTGAATATGTTAAGTAAAATAATTAATTTAAGTTAAGCAAAACAAAAAAAAAATTTTTTTGAATATTTATACGAAAAAAGCCATTTTAAAATCTTTGATAAATAAATTAACAATTTTTTTTAGCGAGCCGAATAATGCATGACCATTATTAAACAGGGCATGCATTGAAGAATCGATGCAAAAAAAAAAAAAAAAATTCGATAAATATTGTGCCCTTTGTGTTAAAAATAGCATCATTTTTTCGATCCCGTTTGAAAACGTTTGCCGCCTTTCGCCTACGGTGGACCAAACGCGCTGAAATAATATTTTTTTATTCTGCTTTAAATTGCCCCCCCCCATGGGAGCCTGGCCCCCACACACATACACATTAAAAACCAAACTCATACAAATGGTCACCCATCTGGTACTGGCCAGCTTCAGCGTTAATAATACATTGAAATTTTCGTCACTGAAAAATAAGTTTTTTTGGCCTGTTTGGTCTTCCATAGTTTGCTTTTTATCAAGCACAAACGTAAACATTGTCTAGATCGACGCAAAGTAACTGGTCGCCTATATGAATAAGTGGAATTATTTGAAATCCAGGTACTTATATTATAATATTTTTGCATATTCTCATAGAAAATCACCCTAAATCTTAGTTAGACAACAAATAAATAAATTATTTCAAAAACCTTCTTTTTTTTTTTTTTAAATATTTATGTACGTTTTTTTGTGCAAGACAAAAAATGTCAATTAACTTTTTGGGAAAATTTAACATTTAAAATTGAATTAAAAATAGTAGAAAAGTTTTACATTATTCTGTTTTCTATATGATAAAATTTAGGGTTTTATCTTTCTGGAAAAAAAAGTTACTCAGAAATAATGGATTTTAATAAATGTAATTTCGTTTTAAAAAACAACAACAACTTGATTTTTCGGCCATTTTTGGCGGTGTACCTCTGCATTTACACATTCCCTTACTTTCTTTTTTTTTTATATTTCGCCCACAGTTGCCATGGCCACCACTGTCTGCAATTTGCCAGGAAAAGCAGTGGCCACCAGCAACAACTGTAGTTTAATTTTTTTACGAGGGGGGATCATGCTTCCACCAGGCAACATTAGTTAACCTGTCCCGCTATTTACTCAATAAAGAACTTTTAACAATTTAAATGTTTTTTGTCCATATCAATTTATAAGCTGTGGAAAGTTTCATTATGATTATTTTTTATAAGGAAATGAATTTTTCCCTTATTTTTTTTGACATCATAGATTTTGAACTTAAACCTTCTTGTGCTAATTATGTGCTGCCAAACAATTAGGTCAATTCCTCATGTTTTCAGAAAATATGCATTCTTTTTATTCCCTTTTAAAATATCTTTGATGTTTTTTTTTGGTTTGCTCAGTAACCTCTAATACAGTCATCTACACAAGAGGTTGAAGGTATTTTTACTTTCATAATGACACTTACTCCCACAGCTACCCATTTCACTGGTACTGTTCTTCACAGGTTTATTTTAATACTATTTGTATTTCATTTTTATGCTAATTCTATTGTCTGATACATACTATATATTTTCAACCTAAATAATGACTACTCAATTCAAGTTCTGGGTGTCGTGTTTTTGGAGTTTTTTTTTTTAAATTCAGAGTGCTTTCTTTCACATTCCAGTTTTACAAAATATAATAATAGCAGTTTTATAATACTAAAATAATCACTTAATTAATTTTATTTTATTTAAGTTCATTATTTTCGTTTTCTACATCATATAATTCATGTACAGCAAACAATAACGCAGGTCATTCAAGATACATTCAATTATTCAGATTTCCTCATTTTCCTCATTAGAACCTGATTTCATGACTAATCAGCCTTTTAAGAATGACAGATTATCGTCAAAAAATCTATTTTTCCAACAGACAATATTCTCTTGCCTGCATTTAAACAATGGCTGTTAATACCTATCTTACCAGCTTTTTCTAACAACACGTTATGTATTTAATCTATTTTATTTCATTTATTTGAAATTCTACTTCACTTATGCAAATATGAAGGCATCTTTTTGGGGTAAACTTTTCATTTTAGTTTGGAAACTGAAGCAATTCATATATTTGTTTGATCATTACTTTCAACAGCATAACAGAAACAGATTAATGTATTTTGTTGATAAACAGGCCTTTAATTTTTTCTTTTTTACATTTTTTTTTTTTTTTTTCGCTGTTAATCCGTTGCTCCAGAGTTTTTTTTGTTTTTTTTTTAATTTAAAATAAAGAAAATACTTTAAACAAATTTTGGAGTGTTGCCTTTTTTTTCTCTTTTTAAATTTTACAGTTTTTTTTTTATTGCAGTCTTGAATTTGCTTTTTTAAATTGATTGAAGAAAATTGGAAGTTGTATCTTGTGAATATAAAAACCATGATGAGAAAAAATAATATTTTCAAGGATGGCTTTTTATTTTTTATTATTTATTTTTGGGGAAATTAATTTTTAATAGTGCAATGTTTTGTTTAAGCAAAAAAAAAAAAAAAATGTTACTTTTCATCACTCCAAACACTAACATTAGATCCGGGTTAATAACCAAACTTCCCACTATAAGACATACAGATCAAATTAACTCAATTTAAAAATGGATACATTTTTATCTTTTTACTTATATATTCATGTTTACATTAATTATTGTGGTAATTTTAGTAATTTTGGAAAGTATTTAATTGGAATCAAAAAAGAAAGAAAAACAAATAAAAGAAAAATAGGTACTTGTGCATTTAACGAACCAGACGTAACTCAGCATTTGCTCGGCTTTGTCCGGCGCATGACGTCAACAGCCGGATAAAACCGAGCGTTGGCGATAAAATAAAAACAACGCTACAACAAAATAACTACAATGAAATTGTAAAATGTAGAAACATAAAAAAAATAAATAAGTAAAAGGCAAAAACCTACCGTTCATTTATGCTTTTTTTTATTAGTATTTTGTTTTGAAATTGTTTTCTGTTTGCAAAATAAATACATATAAAACACGTTTTTTTGTTAAATAATATAAATTTTTTTTTTTCAGTTTTTAACGAAACAAAAACATCGTTTTCATTTTATGAACCTTTATTTTGTTTTAGTTAAAAACTAAACATTTTTTGTTTGTTAAACACGTAAAAAAGAAAAAAGCCTAAAAAAAAAAAGGCAATAAAAACATTGCCAGAAATAAGGATTTTTTTTTTTTTTTTTTTTACCAGAATCCATGCGTGATATATACAAATTTTTTTTTCAGGAGGATATATTTTCCTCAGACTTTTGGAGGGCTTTAGACGACAAAGTAGACGGAGAAGAGGTAGCGATAGGAAGCTCCTCCTTACCAACCGGGTAGCTTTCGGCTATGGAGTCAAAAGGTTGCCTACCAAACTTTTGCCTCCACATAAACTCAATAAGATATGTGTCCAAAAGTTCCCGGTTGCTACCGCATTCTCGTTTATTTCGTTGCTTGGCTTCCTTCCACATTCGCCCCACATGATTTGTGGTTGCCTGTGTTATGGGATCAACAAAATTCAGGCTGTGGTTCACCGTCAAATGGTGATACCCCTTTCCTCCCACTTTGTTATAAGCCCTCCAACGACCGTGGTCCCTGACAAAATGTATTTTTTTTATTAGTGGAAGGAGAGTTTCCACGTTCCTATTTGGTACAGTGACCAAGAAACCCTCCTTTTCGGCGGGGTCATATCCACCGAAGACCCAGACCGGTGTCAGAAGTCTGCCGACGTTGTGTTTTCTGCAGTTAAAAACCGATTCACCAGTTTCTACCGTATGGCCTGGGCCTCCAATCTGCCGGGGATTCCTGAGAAAATAGTCCCTGCATATATCACGCAGGAAATTTTTCCAGTTCACAATTGTGTGGCGAGAACGTAACCCACATTCTCGATGGAGATTTTTTGTCAAGGCCATCTCGAACGCCCATAAATATATTAGCTTTGTGATACATGCGATAGTTAGTCTCGATTTTTCGAAAAAGGTCCCAATCCTGATGGAGGTCCAACGGCGAAATTTTACATTTCGACACCGCCAACCATACCAGTCGGAAAGGCTTGTTTTCTTGGCAAGTAAGCAATCCTGGCCGCAGTGGAAACACCTTTTCGCTTTTGCCAACAATTTCTGTTGCTAGCAAAAGTTTAGTACAGCCTCTGGGGTCTGTAGCTGGTTCATAAGATTCATATTTTTCGTCGCTTCTTTTTACAAAACTTTTTTTCACCTTCTTCAATTCAGCGTTTCTTATGTTTTAACACTCTTCCAATTGATAGCGAAATTCTCGTCTACTCGCTCGGTTTTATCCGGCTGTTGACGTCATGCGCCGGACAAAGCCGAGCAAATGCTGAGTTACGTCTGGTTCGTTAAATGCACAAGTACCGAAAAATATTTGTTAATTTTTCTATTTTTTTGGGGAAGCCAATACTTTGTTTTAACATATTAGTCTTTTGTCCACATCAATTTTTGTTTCACATGATCTTTTGGCTGATGCAATTTCCTTTTCTCTAAATGTAATTATTGATGAATATTTGTGCATTTTGTTGGCTGATGTTTTTTTACATTTGGATATTTTTTCAATATTTTAAATGTTTATCTTTTAGTAACATTGCTTGTATAAATGTTTCCCATATTGAATCACACACACACACATATATATATGAAGAGAGAAAGAGAGAGAGAGAGAGAGAGAGAGAGACTTATCTGAAAAGTAAAGGGACTGGTGTTACAAACAGTTTACAGTCTTCAATCCCCAAATGTCACCCATGAAAACGTCAATACAATACACAATCCTTTCTGTCCTGAGTTTGACAGTGATAATCCTCTTCAAGTCAGGGATAGTTTGGGAATTGTTTTAATAATTCTGAAAGGATTCTACTGGAATGCTCATCAACTCTGTTGCTGAGCCTTCTTTATGGCTTCCATGTTTATAACAAGAATCGCCTATCTCAAAAACGAATTAAAGGTGTGGTCTGCAAGGAAAAATAATGAAGAAATTAACCTGTCATTTAACTATGCTCATCTTATTTATAGCCCGAGTAGCACAGCAAATCAGAAAATTTACTTTTCAAATAAAAGTCGTCATTTAATTTAACAGAGATTAAGTTGGAGTTTGGTTAGTGGGTGTGAGATTGGATTTTTTACCCTCTTTTTGGGATTACCTGATGATCCCTTTGCTGTTTGGGATTTTTGAACATGAACTTATTGCTGACAACTTATTTTATTTATTTTTTTACTGATGCCTAAATACTTGTCATCGCTTTCAAAATGGACTTTGTTGATGATCCCCTTAATCGTCATGCTGGAACAATTTACAGAATGTTTTGATTGAGCAAATAAGTTGTTTCAAAACGACTGTGCTCTTCTTATTGGCTAGGAACTTTCAGATGCTCAGAGTGATATGAGCAGGTGCATTGTCATGATGAAGAAGATGAAATGTTAAGAAAAGCACGAAAAAATGCAATGGTTGTAGAAAGCTGAGATTATAGTTTCATATTTATATATTAGATCAGATGATCAATTCGTTTATTCACCAAATTCTGTTAGTTTTTTTAAAAGACGTTTTATACTAAGTTGGCTGGTTTGTTGGAGTTAATCGTTGCAAAGGTGTCTTTGTACTTGCTTAACATTGATAAGTTCTTCCAAAATGTACTCTGATGAATGATGGCATTAAATAAAAATATTCCCACCCCCCACTCTACTACTTACTAAATCTCATCCGCCTTTTCTATTGTGACTCATCATCTTTCTAGAAACTGTCTCATTTTAATGTCAATGCTAATCTTTGAGGATTGTTCCTATTTTCTCTCATGAGAGAACTGAATTTTATTTCTGGGATAGAACTCTTGTGTACAATGCAATGGTTTCTAAGAAATCACATTGCATGCAATTACATATGCCATGCATGAGTGTTCATGTATTAAAAAAAATAACATCAAAATAAGCAGGGGTGGTGGGAGGGTCGTTTAGTATGTACCAACTCAACAGGTTCAAGTTCTATTGAATACATTGAACCAATTTTATGCGATGTTAGCGCCCTTTTTGTAAGTACCTAATTCTAATAAAGAATGTGGGGAACTAATTCTAACATCTCAAGTAGCAAATCCAAAACAAATGCTGATTCATATAGAAAGTAGCTGGCCGCCTGCCATTGTCCGGTTATAAAATATTTATAAATATGATATTTTCATTTATGCAGATTTTGTATTTATTATTATAGAGCCAATTCTCTATTGATTATTATGTTATTGATTATTATGTTATTGATTATTATGTTATTATTAGCGATTTCGAAAGTTAAACAAAAAATGACTTGGGTGCCATCAGCAATAATCGAAACTAAAACATATAACTTTCTAACCTTATTTGTTTACATCTGAGCTAACAACAGATGAATATCTGAACTTTAAAGATTAATCGACTTTACCATATAAATGTATATTTGCGCATGCATAAAAGATACACATTTAGTCAAGTTATGCCTGCCAGTAGTTTGGTAGAGATCGTTCAGTGCACACACAGACAGACATACAAGGTTACACACACACACACACACACACACACACACACACACACACACACATATATATGAGAGAGAGAGAGGGAGAGATTAAGCAAATTATGTAGTGGATTTAAGTAAGTAGGAAACGTCAGTTTAAACAATACACAAATAACAATACTCACGTTTGGACATGGGAAAAATATCATAAGTAAATAATACTCGCGAAGAAGGTTACATAAGTCGAAATATGGTTGATGTCTAAATCTCAATATTGAAGAGCACAATAGCTCAAGAAAAAATAAAATAAACAAAAATGATATAAATAAATATATCTGTTTTTCTTCTTAGTTATAATGACTGCCAATTTTTTACAATGAATTTTGTATGACTTAATCCACCATATTAATTTGTTGTCTGATTTTAGTGGCCTTCTTTTTTTTTTTTTACATTTTTATTTTCCAGTTTTAAAGTAACTTAAAAGAAAAATATAATTCCTTTAATCTTATCCCTGTCCAGGTGAATACTACAGTTCTCCTTTCTTGGTTTGTTTGGATATTTTTTTGTGGCAAAGGGCGCGTTTCCGTCCAGACATATGATTTGTGGTAGAGTTAAAAAGAGGCATGTTTTGTTTTGTAAAAAAACAAAACTAAAATCAAACGGTGTTTATTGAAAATGAAATATAAATATTTTACAAATTAAACACCAGAATTATGACTTATTCAACATATATTATTATTGTTAAAGTGTCTTTTGTGATAAATAATTTACACGGTGGACTAATTTGCACTAAATATAAATAAAATGAAATAAAAAACAAGTTAATAGGGTGGATTAATTTGCCCCAAAATCAGACAAAATGAGTCAATAAAACTTGATATCCATTTTGGGAGATAACTGCTTCAATATAACCTTCTTTAATGTATTTACTTATTTATATCTATACTAATTTTTTTTGTCATTTTGTTGATACAAAAGCAATATTTTTTAATGAAATTGGTTTAAATTGTTTTACTGTAGGAAGAGAAAAAGAAACAATAAAAGATGTCAAAATATGAAGAATTCCGACAACTGTTCTCATCTTAGATGCTGTTCTCACTACTTTCAGCTGATGTAACTTCCAACCTTCCTCAGGTGAGTCTTATCAAACTTCAAAAATCTGTATGGCATTTGAAACTATGCTCTTTCTACACAAGGATAGATTGTTCTTTAAGCAGGAACAATCCATCCATATGTATTAATCATCCATAATCAGATTGAATTCAATTAAATTTTTAATAATGCTTGTACTAAGGATGGAAATTTCAACTCCCCAAAGACGTTCTCTTAGAATTGATTATTACTTAGCATTTTATTTTTTGCACCACGGATCCATGTGGATATCATTATGAATTACTAACCCGACTGGTTTTGGATGACAGGATAGGAATAATCTACTTTTGTAGATTAAATAAAGGGTTCAGTTCAAAATTAAATTTCGAAGTTTGACAAGATGCACCAAATGAAGATTGGCACTTACAAACCATTGTGAGAATTACATCAACAAGATGAGAACAGTAGTCGAAATGATACACATTATTAATCCTCATCTCAAAAATTCTGAAACCAAAAAAGAAAATGAGAATTTAACTGATTATTTACACTACCTCATATTTTCTGGAAAAAGCACAATGATCATGACCAGCATCACCATCATCATCAGAAGTTGCAGCTGCAGTAGTAGTGGTGGTGGTAGTAGATGAGGATGATAAGTAGAAATGATGTTTCATCTTTTGTTTTGATGTTTGTTTTTTTTTCTTTATCTTTTCTGATGATAAATGGAGAGATCCAAGAAACTCAGAATAAAGTTCATGTACTGAGTATCCCCCCCCCACACCATTCAGAGGCAGAAGTTAGAGAAAGAAGGTGTGACAGTAGATGAGACTGATCAGATAGATTTTAAAAATGGGGGAAAGAAGGAAAAGAAGAACTGAGTTTACATTCATCAATATGCTAAAAGAGTTTGACAGCACAGTGAACATCATTCAAACACCATGCCTTTTCAAAATTAAACAAAATATGTATTTTCAAATGGATTTTGTCTCAAAATATTTTTTTTTTATAAAACATATTCAAAACATATTTTTCTTACAAAAATGAATTCATATTTTTTTAACTTGAAAAATGAAAAGCAGAATCACATAAAATGCCTTCATTCTTTTGGGTAATAATTGGATGACATGGTTCTCCTTGGAATCTGCAACATGGAGATTTTGGGCTTTTTCAATATTAGCAGGAAGATAGTAGAAAACGTCAGGAAGAAATGGAAAGATTCAGGATTCGACTCTAAGGTAACATCAGATTGAACATTAATGATACCTCTGTTGTGGGTCCTGGATATGACCTTAAACTATATCCGATGGTGAGGCCTCAGTTTGCATGCTTTGGGGAGTGTGGAGCCACCCTTTAATTGCCATTGCTCCCAGGTCCACTCTGACCCAGAGTGGCAGTGCCTGTTAGGGTCCCAACTATGGGTTAAATAGAAACTGACTTGAAAAAATATATATAAAAGATTTTTCTTCAAAATAACTGGATTGGGCAGGTTATTTAAACCTGAAAAGGGTTGATATGCCGTAAAACAAAAACAAACAACCAATTCTGTTGTTCTGAGTGAGGTAGTGAAATATTAGATCAGCAAGGCAGCTTCAAGTAGGCAAAAAGCAAGGCAGCTTCTACAAGGCAAAAAGATTCAACTGAAAAACCTGACTTTCAGAAAACTTTGCCGACCACATGTGACACACCTAACATCTGGTTTCCCTGTGAACCCCTCATCTTTACATGAGACGCAGCGTAATGAGATAGCAATAAATCCACCAGAGTTTTTGAAGATTGAAATTGGACAAGAGTGACAAAGATCTCTAGCCTATTATCAAAGCCAAAGTCAAATCGACATGACATCTTATGAAAACTGATTCAAGTTGGATGAATTAATCTAAAAGAATTAGATTACTGTCTTTCTTCTTAGAACAAACTTTGGCTGCATTATAAAGTGAGATGATGATTATGTTTACCACCCCACCCATAAATGAATAGAATTATATCATAAGTTTAAACTATTATCGTCTTTGGCGAAAGTGATCAACAGAACATCTGTTGCTTCTCAGTGAGTGGCCACAATCCATATTGTTTGATCAGACACATCCACTTCTCTTTAGGAGGTCATACATCTAAGGGTGTTGATAAACATGAGAGGATTAAGTATTATCTCAATCTTTTATTTATGGCTGCATTCATGAATGTCCGGTGTGGACTAAAATGATTAATCTAGATATTTTACCTACATATGCTAACTCTAGGCAGATGGGATAAATTAGAAAGAACTTTCATTTACTGATCAAAAGTAGAAGTTTTGCAAAATGTCACAGTCACTCATATTCTTATTGAAATCTTTTTAAAGTCATGCAATGCATTTTCAACACTGGCACATGACGATATAACCGTTATAAAAGTAAGAATTTATTTTTGTAAGAAATAAACCTAAATCGTTTTGAGTATTTTAAAAGTTTTGTTCATATTTGAGTGACATCAGATATGGTGTCGTGCTAACTCTGTTCATTTTAACTGCTGGAGTAATGGTCGATGGCTGAGAAAGTGAGTAGGATTTTACATTTGGTAAATTTAGGGAAGATAAAGCAAACAAAAATGAAAAATGGAATTGGAACTAAAAAGAAAATGGGCAGGATTGTTATTTTTTCAACTTTTTTAAAAACTTGAATACACAAACCATTGTTACACCAGCATTGCTGTTTGCTACTCTTTTGGGACAAAAAGAAACAAAAAACCGAAATGTTACCATAAGAAAATACATCAAGAGTTGATATATATATATATATATATATATATATATATATATTTCATCCACCAAAAATAGAATTTGTATTTTTATTTACATATTTTAGATTGTTTTTCTCTTCTTTATTTAAAAATTTTCAAAACGTTTCAACCGATTTACTTTTGGTCTTCCTTAGGTGACTTTTTTGTAGTTGGTAACCTGAGGATTTGTTATCTAATCTTCTCAGGTAAATTTATCTCTTATTTTGCATTAAATTTGTTTTAACATCAATTGAATTTTGTTGCTTCAATTAGGATCAAGCTGACAACAGCTAAGTAGAATAAAAAAAAGCACATAAAAAGCATATATCCTTCAGGGAGTTTCATCACTTGCTTGAGAACATAGTTTCCATTCAGTGATGAGGTTGTTCCATTGTGCCAACACACATGCATCTAAAGTCATCTTTAGGAATATTTTTTTTCTTTTTACCAATGCTTATCTTCACTTGACCATGTGCATAGTAGGTTAAAACGTTGTGAAATTGACAAGAGAATGAAAACCATCCAATATATGTAATTCAAATAACAAAGGATCATCTTTGAAATATTGTCAAGTATTTTTGTTTTGCTTTTTATCTGATTGGGGACTTACAGGAAGAGTTTAATAATTGTAGTAGTGGTGGAGATGGTGTTCAAGGATGGTGATCGTTGAAAATGATGAACAGAGTAGTGTAAAAATGGTAGTAGCAGTATAATAGAAATGGTGATGCTAGAAGTGAAGCAGATTGATTATGATGCTGCCGCAGTACCAAACACAATTTTCCTTTTTTGTTTACCATTTGTTGAAAGGTAGGATGGTATTACTGGTGGCAGTAGTAGTAGTAGTAATTGGTGGTAGTAGTGGTGATGGTGGTGTATTCACTGTTGTGTTTGATGGACAGATAAGTAGATATTGACGGACGGATGAACGATGCCCAAATTTTGACGGGTTTATAAGATGTGTGACACTGAGAAGGTGCAGAGTCTCATCAACGATGATTTGTTGTCTTTATTTATTTTGGCCGGGAAGAGCAGTGAACGAAGCCATATCACGGCAGACTGGCAGAGGAGAAGGAGGTGAGACTCTATCAACTGCACACTGTCGAAGAATCCTGAAGAAGTAGGAGGGGACACACTTTCTCGAGGATATTTGATTTTTCACGTGGGACTGTAGGATGATAACAGTAGATAAGGTTCCCTGTAATTTGTGGAGGGAATTATTTTAAACAGTGCAAACAAGAATACAAAAAGAAGAAACATCAGATAATATATAATATATGTATGTGTGTGCATGCATGCGTGTGTCTATGGAAAGAGAGGAAGATAATTATAATCTAGATTTTGATTATAATAAATTATTGATTTTGAAAAAGAATTTTCCAAAGCAATTTCATTATCTGGATTGTTATTTTCTTTATAATGTTTCAGTCAATGCTAATCTTCTTAAGATGCACCTGTTCAAACTTGGGAACTTTCTAGTTGAACTATGTCCACATGGATACATGGCATAATGGTTATAATGTTGATAAACAATCAGTTCTAAGTAGCAGTCATCTGGAGATTGAAGGTTCAAGCAATAATAACTAAAAATAACATAAACATCTACCCATGTGGATTAAATAAAGGGTTCAGTTTGAAATTCTATACAGAATTCGATATTTCCAAGTTAAACTTGAAAGTCCCCCATGTTTGAAAAGATGCACCCCCAAAAGGTTGAATCTTGGTTGAAATGTTGTTAACATAAAAACCAATAATCTAAAACATTACAAGTTAAAATTTAAGTTTTATTCATTAAAAACAATTTTGTAATAAAGAAAATGCTTTGATGTAAATTTACATGTAATAAGTTTTCATAGAAAGTGAAAAAATCTGGTTGATAAGAAATTTAATCGAATGTTTTAATAAAGATACTTAGAATATCCTTAAAAATAAAAATCCTCTAATTATTTGAATTATTCAAACGATTTTTCTCATCTTGAATGTTATTTTCACAACATTTTAGTCGATGTAACATCCAACCCTCTTCTTGTAAACGTATGGTGTATTGTATTGGTAAAATTCAGCTGTAAAGTTACACTCTTCTGGAGGTTGAAGTTTCAATCCTCAGTGCGGATGACACTCAAAATATAACTGCGAATTACTTAAGACTTCTAACCAATCATGGCTGACAGAATGCTACTTCCATAGATTAAATAAAGGGTTCCGTTCGAAATTCCATGCAGATTCCCTAGTTTAACAGAAAGATTCTTGAGTTTGACAAGATACACCTGAAGAATATCAGCAGTTACACAGGTCGAAACATTGTTAAAATAACAATCAAGATGAGACCAGTAGTCTGAAGAATCCAAATAATACGAATAATAAATCTTTATCTAAAAAATTCAGAGACATAATCCTCTAATTAACAAGAATAAAATTAATTATAAGCTACTAAACATTTAACGATAAATAAGAAATGGAAAACAATAGGAAAAATGTTACATGATTTTATTCACGTATTCACACAGCATCCAAACTAACATTCTGAAGGAATTTTAGAAAACTATTGAAAATAATGTTAAGAGCCCTTACAGATAAAAATGCACTTATAAATTAAATACTATTCAACCATATCAAACTTAAGTCAATGCATACTTACATTTAACAATAATAAGATTCTGAAATTCCAAACTAACAATACCAACTATCAACCATTGTCTTTAAAATTAAAGCATTATTAGAACTAACATCAGTGATATTCTGACAAATGGACAGATTTAGAATTTAATGTCAATTGGTCAATACAGATAAACAGTTCCTATATTAGCCTTCAATTTGTGTTAATGCATAAAAACATAAAAAAATAGTTAATTGTTAAGTACAGATAAGTAACACAACATTTACTCTTGCTTAATCAATACAGTTTTACGCAGCACATTTTTAGTACAGTTATAAAACTGTACTAAAAATATGTATATTCATTTTCAGAAAATATACTGCATAAAACTACTAAAAAATATACTGTATAAACAAAAGCGATACTCGTCAATGAGGTAGGGAAAAATTATCATATATATATATGATGCAAATTACAGGAATAATATTCCGACATGATGAAGTGATGAAAAAGAAACAAACCAAATTATATGTTCATCAACGTTTCAATCTTTATTTTAAGACTTCCTCGAGATGCTTAATTTAAAGAACATTAATATACAGTGATATTTCATGTGGTTATTTAATAGTATTCCACATTTAAAAATCTGTAAAATACCTGGCATGTGTAAGTCATGTTGGTCATATGTGGTTACTTAGACAGTTATTCCTGACCTCCCTATATTTTATAAAAAAATTTTTTTAAAGAGATATATAAAAAATATATCTTTGGGTTAGTATTCTTAATTCCATATGTTTTAAATGTAATTTGGCTGATCACCATATTTACTACACGTCTTATTTAGACTATAAAATAAAAACTTATTTAAATTATTTAATTTGATGGGAAGCATAAATTCTTTATTTCTCTCCTGCTTTATATAAAAGTTGAGTTGTTTTGAATTAATTAGGGGAAGTAACTCAGCCATCAATCATGAATTATTGCGCTTGTATTTGTTATTCTTTTTTGTTTTATGGTTTCACATAGTATTATAATGGCTCTGTTTTACAATTTGTCATTGTGCTAAGGGAGACAACTCTCGTTTACTAAAAGATTCGTTCATTTTTTTTTTTTTTTTCATCTCATAATGTAGGACGCTCGATGGAACGATATTTTTTTTTATTAAATCAAAACATTAAAAAAAGAAAATTGCAATTTTTTTAAAAATGTAACAAAATGTAGTCTTTACAAGACTATTAAGAGACTCGTTTCTATTTTCATATCATAATTTACTTTGCAAATTTTTTGTTCCCTTTTTCAGAACACTTTGAAAATAAAGTGTATTCTTTTTTCATCGGGATACATTTTAATTATCTTTCTGTAAAAGCATTTTGCAAACTTGTTTTTCCTTATTTAGAAGCATTTTGTAAATTTGCTGCTTTTATTTGAAGGCATTTTGCAGGTTTTCTTCCGTTATTTAAAGGCATTTTCCAAATTTTTGTCCTTTTATTTAAAAGTAGTGGAGATTTTCTGCTTTTATTTAGAAGCATTTTAAAAATTTACTGTTCCCTTATTTCGGAATACTTTTCAAATTAAGTGCTCTGTTCTAATGATTTTAGTGAATTAAGTTACTATTCGTACTGTATGATATGATACGCGTGCCTTCCTCATTCCTATTTCGAGAAATGTGTTTAATTCTCTTTCTGTTAGGTCGTTTAGAGGGGTCTCATCAGCCCACCCTCTTGACCCGTCCTTACCTTCCCGTACCTCTCGCCTGTATTTAGAACTGGTCTGTATAGATATTACAACTACTAAATTCCCTTCCCATATTAAGTTGTAATTTAGTGCGTTTCTTAATGTCCCTTAAAAGATTCGACGACTACTACTCCTGAGTTAAGGAGACTTACTTCTGTGTGTGTTTCAGACATTCGACATTCGCCTAAACTAAAATTCCCGAATTTAACATAATGCGTCTGTACAGAGATTGGAATGCTATATTTAGTTTATTTCTGAATTTAGCATTTTTACATACGTCTAGTATAGCACACTATTTTTCGTATATATTTTTCTTAATAAAAAGAGATTAAGCAATATGTATATAGTTTCCATTTTCTCCCCTTTAGTATTGAAGTTGTAACTTTCGTAACCCTCTTTCAGAATATAATTTACATTTTGCTTGCATTAGTTGAAATTCCACGGGTATTGCGATTTACGTTTGGGAGAAATATAGCATTTTCTATCCCTATTCAGCGATAACAGATCCTGCTAGACTGTGGTAATTTTATTTTTCGTCCTAATCCAGCATGTTCGATATTTTTTGGAAGCTGGATTTTCCCCACATTACAAACTGACTTTTATCTAACTATACTCTTGTGGGGAGCTAAGAAAATAGACGCTGTGTCCGAAACCGGTGTTAGTTATATGTACATATTTTCCCCAATATATTAGAAAAAAAAAAGGAATGAGTATGTACCCCACTGGTATATATATATATATTATTCCTTAATTGGAATTCATTTTTTTAGATGAGCATTATATGTTAATTTTTATTTTTATTTCGGACTATTAGTCTCATCTTTATTAGTTGTTGTTTTTGGATCTTTTTATTTGTTCACAACGTTTCGGCCAACTTCCTCTGGCCTTCGTCAGGTGGTAACCGCGACGGATAGGAACTTCGAATCTCCTAAATGCATTCTCAGCCATCATTGCCATCCGTAGTTGTTGTCGTCTCACCACATTTTTGACCAATTAACCTCTGGCACGCTTTGGGTGGGATTGAAACCACTATCTTCAGACAATGTTCATCTGGAACCGTAGAGATTCAACGTCTCTATCAACTGCGCCACGGGCCCCGAAGGGCGATCAAGGTTGGATTCTTTGATCTTATAAATCCACGTTTATTTATTATCTGATCTTCCATAGTCGGGTCCGTACCGATTGGTATATATATATATATATATATATATATATATATATTATTCCTTAATTGGAATTCATTTTTTTAGATGAACATTATATATATTAATTTTTCCTATCCGTCGCGGTTACCACCTGACGAAGGCCAGAGGAAGTTGGCCGAAATGTTGTGAACCAATAAAAAGATCCAAAAACAACAACTAATAAAGATGAGACTAATAGTCCGAAATAAAAATAAAATTAATATGTACCCCACTGTTTTGATTTATAATGGACACGTATGTTCTCTCACATGTATTAAAAGTCTATGGGTTGTGAATTAACCAGACGATATTATTACAAATATTGTATTATCCGTTAAAGTCTACTTTATCTAAAACTTGTTGAATTCACATGTGTGCGATTACTTTCGTATTTTATTTAAAAAAAATGATTTCTTATACGTTGAAGATATTTATGATAATTTTCAATAGCGAGTTCATACCCATTTGCTCACCGGACTGTGTTATACTAAGAGTTTATGAAAAAACAAGTTCCATTTTCTTCGTCTTAGCCTGTGTTTGCATTTGGTTATTTGGATTCCTTCGAAGATACACATGTGACATTAGTGTCATGTACCCTCCCCCGACGTAGTTGTATATTTAAACTCTTTTCCCACTCTTTTCCTAGGTTGCATTTCAGTGAGGATATTGCTATAAAAAGTGTTAAACGTTATTTTTCATTTCCAGTCAATTAACTTCTATATAGAAGTTTGAATTTTAAATCCACTTAATTTTAATTTTGAGCCATAGTGACCCTTTTAATTTGTAACTGGGGATTGTCTCCCTTGGTATTTTCACTGCTTAATATGCTGTATGGGTCTTGTTTTGTGCTATGAGGAAGGAATTTTATGCATATACCTTTGTAACCTTTGTGTGTGCATTTTTTGTGTATAATATTTGAACGCCTGTTTTTTGCATTTGTTTGGATTTAGTCCATATTTTTAAAAAAACAAACGCTGCACGTGTTGGTCATTCATTCTTCTGGATTCTTTGTAAGGAAACGAAAGCTTTATTTAGGGAAGATTATCGTTGTCTTAGATTTGTTGCGGTTGCAGAGGGAATTACCTAAACCTTACTTTATGACAATAAAGGCCGATGTTGATGAATGGTTATCATCGGTAGATAACATAACTGAGTTGTTGGGTGATCGTTCCTTGCATGAGGACGTGGACTGTTCGCTTGTAGAAGCGGATGTTGTTAATGTTGTAGTGTTCTCGTCCCAGGTTCGATTGATTCTCTCGAGGTTGGCAGATGGTGTGGAGTGTGATTGCTTGTGCAACCCTGAGATATTCGAAACCCCTAAGGAGATGCTTGGCGAGTTATCAACTCCTAAGCCCAAATGTCCAGACTCTGAAAATTGTTTGCTGAGTGCTGGCAAGTTTGGCTTGGAAGGTGTTGCATCACAGTCTGAAAGCAGTGTTGCAAGTGCCACTTCAGAGGATCTGCGTAGTCAGGCGCTGAAGTTTGATTTTTCTGGCGCTCAGGACCATCTTATACTTAGTTAGAAGTGAGTTTTCTGATGCTGGGATGTTTGTTTCAATGCTGAACACAAGAAGATTGGATCTCTCCTTGATAGGGGTCTTTCATAAGTATTACATCTCCAGCTACCTGGGTGTTTCTGATACCTATACTCAACTTTGTTTGTTTGGCTTTATGTATATAGCTATAAAAACGTTTAAAACTGTGATTGCCTTGCATAATTTGTGCACGATTTGGATTTCAGTTGAAGAACTTAGCTAAACATATTGGATTTGTCCCTCTTGTAGCACCGGTGTTGATCTCACTGGGCTCTTGTGGTTACAAGGGAGCTGAGATATTTTGGTGTTCGCCAGAGATTCTATAAGAATGAAGAGGTTGGATGGTAAATTATGTGAACTTCTCAAGCCTTTATACTCTTTTATATGTAAGTAGTTAATTGTCTGGCGGAATATTCTCCGTCCAAACCTGTTGCGATCTTGCATCTGATCATTAGTTTTAAATTCATGAATCTGGTTAGGTACTCCTCTGTTCAAACCTAAACATGAAGTTTTCATGTGAATTTTTCTAGAATAATCTTATTTGAATTTTTTTCTGCTTTTTTGTTCTGATATGTGTTTCCTGGAGATCTTCTGACCATACATTGTGGTATATGTATATATAAAGAAAATATGTATATATATATATATATAAAAAAATTGTATTATAAAATTTACAGGTGTCATCTAACTGCAGGTTGACTGCCATTTCTTTTTAGGGGAGACTGTTGGAATTTTTTTTGTACCAATAATTATGCATCCTCCTGTTTATACATTTATTATATTTTTATTCTGGTTCTTATATTTGATTTGCTGTATTTCGTATCTTTTATGATTCTTAGTTTCGTATATTTTGAGTTCGTATGAAGCTCCCTTTAATTTAAAGAAAAAGAGCAATGCTAGCTCCTTGATGACGTCATGAGCCCAGCGTGAAATTTGGCCTCTTTTTGGTTCCAGCGACGTGGAGAGTGGACGTAGATTTGTTGCCCAGCGCTGATATGGAATTTTGACGAGCCCTCCTTCAAAGAAGAAAACCCGGCAAGAATACCCAGACGCGATGAAAGCAAACTTCTGAAGACTATTTACGTGGCTACGGTTTGCACGTATTTAGTAGTGTAAACTTTCAAAGGACTTTAAAATGAAAAAAAAAGAAAAAGGCACGTGCCTGATCGCCATCAATTTGTGAGAACATTCCTAAAATTTATTGCATATGAGAGTGTGATTAGGAGCTACTATTTGAATCATATTGTATTCGTTCATAGATACAACATTTTCAATATAAGAACCAGCGTTTTTTTTTCATTATATGTTGTTACCTTGGCGTTCTTTGAATTTAATGGCTGCAAAGGGAAAAATTTGCAACTAACTTTATTGTAAATAAAATCTTTGTTTTGAAACAAGACCTTTATATTTTATTCTTTCTTTTTTATTTCATGCTTTTATTTTTTTCTGCATGCTAATTATTTTTGCGTTGAATTTATCTTCAAGAGGATAAATTTCCGACATTATGACGCTAAAACCAACAACATTTTCATTAGACGAACACATTTAAAATGAAGCTGCGGCAACTTTTTTCTACATTTTCTACTACTTGGAGATTAAATGCGACGATAGGAAATTATATTTTTTTTTCAAACAAAATATTTTAATAAAACAAGGATGAAAATATGAAAAAAGGCTTTGGCAGTTTTTTTTTTTATTTAAAAATTTTTTTTTTTTACTGAACAAAGCTTGTAATATTAATAACACCAACATCTACTTTTTAACATAAATAATAAATCACAGTTTTCATTTAATAAAAATTACAATTCCTCTACTGCTATCGACGCATTTTCATTGTTTGTTAAAAACTAGATGTTAGTGTTATTAATATTATAAGCTTTATTACAGTAAAAACAAAAAAAAATAAGAGTCATCGCAACTATAAGTTTTATTAAAGAGTTTCATTCTTTGTGTTTTTTTAAGGTTAAAAACTAATATTAAAAAAAAATTACCATAACATTTACTTTTTGATTAAAAAATGTTTTTTTTAAAATGTGTTCATCTAATGAAAATATTGTTGTTTTTAGCAGCGTAAATTATGATAGGAAAACAGAAACGATTCTCTTAATACTGTGAGAAAATTCCACATTCAACCGCCATCTTGCTTTAGGCTTAATTTTGAATGAGTCAGGTGACTGACCTGGCGCCATTTTTGTATTTGATGCATTCTATTTTTCAGTCTAAGAAGAAACACGGCATGGTATAGACTCAACCCAGCAGCCTCTCTGTCGAAGGAGCTAATATAATTCCTTCATGGACATCAAACAGTCGGTGATCAATGAACTCAATGCTACATACAGAGACAACCTATTTGCTGAACCTATTCAAACCAAGGAGGACATTCCACTAATTTTCGGCATGTTAATATCAATTATTGGAACTTATCTTGTTTCTTCATGAGTCCTAAGGGACTCACTTTATGCCTGAATATAGGCACCATCATCCCCGCTGTGTTCTCCATGAACAACATGGATCCTTCCAAAGGAACAATGAACTAACATTCCCACAGAGGAATTCAAACTAATGTGTATGGATAGCATATTCGGCCACTGAAGTGAATAGTATCAGTAAGTAAAGAATTGCCTTTTAGAAAGGTTTTATTAACTGTAAAATACACGTACGCTCTTGAAAGGATCGAGCGGGAAAATGAAACAGAGGGCGCTTTTATTATGAATGTCAATCCCAAGGGGGATAACTCTTAACAACAAATTAAATCATAACATTTTCCCCGTCCTAAAGTATTCAAGTAAGGGGTAATTAATTATAGACAAATTTTTTTTTTTTTTTTTTTTTTTTTTTTTTTTACAATCACATAAGAATCATTTTATTTACAAATAACATATGAACCCAAACTGCAGTTTTTTCAGTATTTAGTCACAAAATCCTTATATTTACTAGGGAATTGTCAAACTCGGGACGACCTCCGCACAGATTGGCAGGAATGCTGATTTTCAGTATTATTTTTTAGTGAAATCTGATTTTCTTCAAGATCAGACGATTGATTTTTGTCTTCCTCATGACCAATGTTTTCATTAGTAGAAGGTTCAAATAAAGTCTCTGAAGTAGTAGGATTATTATTAGAGTTTTCTTCATTTGATGAGTTTGGAGCTAAGTCTCGAACGTTGACAGTGGTTTCAGTACCAGAAGGTAGTTGAACATAAGCGTAGTGGGGGTTGACATCTATTAGGGTGGCAGGCGTTACAGGAGGGTCATGTTTACTTGTTTTAGTGTGGTTTCTAATATATATTGGGCCTGGTTTAACCCAAGAAGGAATTGAAATTCCGGAAGCAGATTTACGACTATATTTAAATAGTCTATCATGGGGAGTCATATTAGTGGCAGTACAAAGTAATGATCTAATTGAATGAAGTGCGTCCGGTAGTATGTCTTCCCAATAAGGTAGTTTCATTTGATTAGAATGTAATGTTGTTTGAATGGCCTTCCATAAGGTACCGTTGAGTTTTTCAATCTGTCCATTACCTTCAGGATGATACCTACTTGTTTTAGAAGTAGCAATTCCTTTTTTGTGTAAAAAATCCTTTATTTCTCTTGCTAAGAAATCAGAAGCACGGTCAGTATGTATCATGTCAGGCAAACCAAAAATTGAAAAGAGTTTGTTTAGACAGTGGATAATGGTTTTGCTTGTCATATCTCTGCAAGGAAAAGCGAAAGGAAAACGGGAATACTCATCAATTAGAGTAAGTAGATATTTGTTGCCATGTATAGAAGTAGGTAGAGGGCCTTTAAAATCAAGATTTAATCGTTGAAAAGGTAATATGGCTTGAATGAGAGTCCCTCCATTGGTATTGGCGAATTTGGGTTTCAGTAATTGACAGGATGAGCAAGAGTCAGTAATATTCTTAATTTGATCCAAAGTAAAAGGGAGGTTCCTCATTCTTATAAAATGGCTTAGTCTTGAAACACCAGGATGACATAATTGTTTATGTAAATCACGAAGATCTTGTAGATTGTAAGTAAGAGCAGAGATGCGAGAGAATGTGTCAGCAGCAATATTTTCAGGTCCAGGTCGATAAACTATAGTGAAATTGTATTGGGATAATTCTATACGCCAACGACATATTTTGTCATTCTTAATTTTTGATTTTCTTTTATTGTCGAATATGAAGCTGATGCTCTTCTGATCTGTGATGACTTTAAAGTGCCTGCCGAGTAGAAAATGTCGCCACTTACGGAGAGCTTCTACAATAGCGGCTGCCTCTTTTTCTACTGCATGGTGCTTAATTTCGTTAGTATTGAGAGTTCTTGAAAAAAATGCAATAGGACGACCTTCTTGATTTAGTGTTGCAGCAATGCAATAGTTACTAGCGTCCGTTTCTACTTCAAATTCTTTATTTGGATCTACCGTTATTAAAGTGGCGTCTTTTAGATCATTTTTCAATGTTTGAAAAGATTTTAATACAGATGGAGGTAGTGGAAATTCTTTGTTTTGATTTAGTAATAAAATTTTATCAGAAAACTTTTTAATGAATTTGCAGTAATAGGAAAACATTCCAACTATTCTTTTTTGAGATTTAAGATTCAGCGGAGGTGGCATTTCGAGTAATGGTTTTAGTCTTTGATAATCGGGAGCTATTTGATTATTTTCTATGGTGTAGCCGAGTAGAGTAATAGAACTAGAAGAAATTATGCTTTTATTTTCATTTAAAGTGATGTTATATTGTTTAGCAATTTTGTAGAATTTTTGAAGATTGTAATCGTGTTCTTCTTGATTTTTTCCGCATATAGTTACGTTATCAACATACACAAAGGTATCGGTTAGATTTTCTTTTTCTATAATATAGTCTATGCTCCTCTGGAAAGCACTTACTCCATTGGTGACGCCAAAAGGAAGACGAGTAAATTGAAAAAGTTTGCCACTTACTTCAAACGCAGTGAATTTACGATCAGCATGATTTATAGGTATTTGGTGATAAGCAGATTTTAGGTCGAGAGTAGAGAAGATGTTATATTGAGCGATGTCGTCTACCATCTTATTGATATTAGGCATTGGGTAAGCGTCTAGTTCCGTGAATCTATTAATGGTATCGCTGTAGTCGACTACCATTCTTTTCTTATGATTCTCATTCGAAGTTACAAGAACTTGCGCTCGCCACGGAGATATCGAAGGTTCAATTATGCCTTCTTTCAACATTCTAGCAGTCTCTTCTTTTATGAATTTGTTGGCGGCAAAAGTGTAACGTCGGGATTTTGTCGCAATAGGAGTAGTATGAGGAGAAAGATTAGAAAAGAGAGGAGGGGGTGGAACGTTTATGGTAGGAAAAAAATTATTCGTGTTTATAGCTCCAATTATAAGTTTGTCTCTAGGACCATCGAATTTAAGTGTTACTTTTTTATATTTTTTTAAAATATCTTTTCCGATTATTAAATCAATGAAAAGGTTTTCAATGATTTCAATTGTTATTCCAGAATGGGTTTTATCTTTCAGTATTAAATCCACGACAGCTTCGCCAGTTATTTTAGCATGTTGATCGGAAGCAGCCAGAGCTATAGTTTTGTTTTTAGGTATTGTGAAGAGTTTAAGTTTTTTAGCAGTATTTTCATTAATGAATGTTTTTACACTGCCGGAGTCCACCATAGCGTTCACGAAGTGCCCGTTAATTTGGCATTGGGTGAATGTGACATCTTTGGAGTTAGTTCCTAGTCAGGATAGAGAAGGTGAGGGGTAGTCAGAGTCGTCATAAAGAACAGCAGTATGAGTGTTAGAAATAGAAGATTTACACACTTTAGCCCAATGACCATTTTTTTTGCATTTTTTACATTCGGCGTTTCGTGCAGGACATAAATATCGAGGATGACGTGATTTTCCACAGAAAAAACAAACCCCTTTTGGATGCATATTTTCTTTAGTCACAGCTATACGATTGTAGCCCGAAAGATTATTTGTAGCTGCTACAGTAAAGTTATTTGCGTAGCTTATCGAATGCTTTTCTGCTTGTTCAAGAGATCTGGCCGTGGCATATGTGTCTTGTAAAGTCAGGATGGGTTTTTCTAACAGTCGTTGTCGGATGGACGAAGAAGAAATTCCACCGATGAAAGCTTCCCGAATGTATTGATTTTTGTTTTCTTCAGCAGAAACCGCTTCGAAGTTACATGTTTTGGCAAGCATTTCCAATTGTAGTATGAAGGCATCTATATTTTGTGTTGTTTGTTGCTTCGTCATCATCAATCGATATCTATTATAAACAATATTTTCAGGTTTTAAATAAGCGGCGTCCAATGTTCTTAATGCACTATCGTAGTCGGTTTTATCGCTTATTAAATCGAAAACAGAGGCTGAAATACAATTGATCAAGGCAAAGAAATTATCTGAAGTGTTTTCGATTAATCCGTTATTATGTGAGCGGATATAATTCTGGAGGGTTAATTTCCAATGCCTATAGGATTTTTCGGAATTAGGGCATGTAGGTTCCACCTCGAATCTGTCGGGATGTAAGATTCGATCCATTATTTTTTTTTTTTTTTTTTTTTTTTTTTACAGTTAATAAAATTGAAGTGAATAGTATCAGTAAGTAAAGAATTGCCTTTTAGAAAGGTTTTATTAACTGTAAAATACACGTACGCTCTTGAAAGGATCGAGCGGGAAAATGAAACAGAGGGCGCTTTTATTATGAATGTCAATCCCAAGGGGGATAACTCTTAACAACAAATTAAATCATAACAGCCACCGTTTTTGCAAAGACTTACCGTAACTAAAGAACTTTCATTGCTGATATATTGTGAATAAAATTTGAGTTTAAAGGTATGGCTTTGTTTGTGGAATTCATTTGCTTTCTGCAGCGAGGAAAATTGAATGGGTAGGAAAGAAATTTCTTACAATACGCAACATAAAGGCTACATTTTGTATTAAATGTTACACTTAAAAAAAAATTTGTCGTAATTTTCTTTTTGTAAAAAAAAAAAAAATATTGTTCCATCGAGCGTCCTAAATTATGAGATGAAAAAAATGAATCTTTTAGTAAACGAGAGTTGTCTCCCTCTGCACAATGGCAAATTATGAAACAGTGTCATTATAAAAGCAATACGAGTGAAATTGTAAAACAGCACCATTATAAAAGCAATACGAGTGAAATTGTAAAACAGTGTCATTATAAAAGCAATACGAGTGAAATTGTAAAACAGCACCATTATAAAAGCAATACGATTGAAATTTAAACCCGAGCCATTAAAAAAGATTGGCGCTATTACAGAATTGGGACAAGATTTGGTAGTCAATAAATGAAGTTTTCAGATTTAAAAAAAAAAAAACAATGGTTTCAACGGATTTTTTTTGTCAATTCTAATAATTAATGATACTTTCCAAATTATGCAGTCGAAATTACCTGAATATTACTGAAACAAAACAACCTAAATCGTGTTAGCAGGTGAAAAATTGTCGCTATTTTGTTTAAATTAAAATGGAAAATTACCTCCCTTTTGAACTTCCCTATGTTTTATGATCGTTTTCATCAAATTCTATTTTTTATTTTCTTTAATAATTTTCGACATTATCGATTTTCGGAATTTTTGTATATAATCATCTTAAAAATATAAGGAATATGTTTTCATATGAAATTCAGTATTACGATTGTGAGAAATTATATATATATATATATATATATATATATATATATATATATATATATATATATATATATATATAATTCTATATTCCATCTTTCTTGTTTAGGCCAGCCGGTTCTGTGATTGGTTTAAATTTGAATGTGTCAGGTGATTTGCTGTGACGCTTTTTGTATCATGCTATTATTTTTCAGTCTAAGAGAAATTCAGCAACGGGATAGACTCAAACCACACCAGCTTGCCTCTGGAAGGAACCAAGACTATTCCTTCATGAACACCAAACTGTTGGTGAATGAGGGACATCTTTCTTCAAGCAGAGACAACTGATATTGCTGAATCTATCCAAATCAAGGATGACATTCAAGAACTGTTCTGCATGTTTATTTACCAAATATTGGATCTTACCTCATTTCATCTTGAGTCCCGTGGGACTCATATTATGCCTAATTATAGGCGCCATCATTCCCGCCGAATTTACCATAAACGTTCCAAAGGAACAACAAACTAACATTCCGACAATAGGAATTTGAACTAAAGGCTCCATTCGTATGGAAGCAAATCGTGCCACCATTTTGCAAAAGGACTGTACCAGAACCAAAGAACTTTCATTGCTGTTACTTGTGAATAAATTTTGAGTTTAAAGGTATGGCTTTGTTTGTGGAATTCGTTTGCTTCTGCAGGGAGGAAATTGAGTTGTGTGAGAAAGAAATTTCTTACAACGATTTCCGAAATTTCATCTCAATAGTGTAGGAGCGTCAAAAGAGTTAATAGGTAGATTTAAATACTGATTCAATTATACCACTCAGTTGTAAGCTAATCTAATTAGGTGTTGTAATTTGTTTATCTTAATATGTCAGAACCAACATTTGGATACATCACACACCAGTTATGGAGAAAAAATATTATACTAATTTAACCATTTACTTACAGAATAATAATATTCTTTGTTGAAAAAACCATAAGACTAAAATATTAAAAAAATATAAAATATTAGAATGTTGATTTTATAATATCTTTTCTGTTAATTTTATAGTTATATGCAACTTAGAAACGAAATTTGTTTGTATTCGTTCGAAAATTAAAAAAAATATAAATGTCAAAACTGGATGAACCGAAATGGAATGAAACGAATACAACTTTGGATAAAAACGTAGATTCTTCCTGTTATCCGTTTTTTTTTTTAATTGATCATTTGGATGGGGGGGGGGGGTCAGTCGGGCTTTTTTCTTTTTTTTTTTTTTTTTTTTTTTTACAAGGAAGTTACCACTTATCAAGGCCCGGAGGCCACTCGGGGATAAGGGTTATTGCATGTATAGCAATCAATGGGATAATATCGTAGTAATCGCTAGTAATGGAGATCTGATAAAGTGTCTTACTTAAGGGGGCAGTTCATCAGGAACTTGTTTATGTTGGATTTGTAGACATCCAAGTTGTAGTCAGGTGGGAAACAGGCAAACGGAACAGAGTTCCACAGTTGTTCTCTTCTAAGAAAGAAGCTTTGTTCATGGAATCTACGTTTGGATTTAGGCACAGATAAAGAGTGGGGAAAATTACTGACAGTGGTTTCAGCTAGACGGGTGTTTTTTGTGAAAGATTGACGAGGGGGGGACCAAAGATTGGAGCTCAGACGAGCACTTCCCATGG